>NW_026876126.1:0-189936 GCF_032173495.1 Musca vetustissima
CGAGGTGCATCTTTAACATCAAAAATTCTTGGAATCTACAAAACCAAAATTCCACATAATTGACTGTTACAGTATCGGAACCATGAACATCATTCACAATTTTAGCCCTTTCGTTTGCATTTTCGCCAACCAAAAAAAAAAAAAAAAAACACAAAAAAAATAAAAAAAATCTATCACTACAGCCATCTTCCGAAAAAAATAATGGATTTATTTTTCCTCAACCTAATATAACTATTGTTCAACTAAAAGTTAGGTATAGAACCAATATTTTGTAGCGTTAGTTGTGCGCTATACTCATTTTTCCCAAATGTTTTAATGAATGAAAATTAATTTTCCTTCGTATGTTTCTGTGTGATAAATTATAAAATTTTGTTTCGGCACTTTATTGAACCTGTAGGAGCGTCATCTTGAAAAATAATATATTCTACAAAAGTAAAACTATGTTTATCGCACCCGTTATACGTTTGTATGACTTCAGCCTGAGGGACTCCTTCTGATTCCTATAATTTGGAAATAATTTAGAAATGTCCGTCCGTCTAGCTGTTTGGTATGCCCGATAAATTTCGAATATTTTATAAAAAAGTTGCTCATTGTGATTTTTTCAAACCTGGATCAAATATTTGTTTATAGTAACCACAAATTTAAATTTTCTATAAAGAGGAATGCCCAATTTCATTCAAACGCTGCTTATTTTACCAATTGTAAGTAATGTCCGAATTTTTCTAACTTTCAAACATCATCATATTTTTACTATGCTGCAAATTATTCTGGTACCTGGCCACAATGGGTAACAATTTGTCCACATTGTGTGATAACAATGACATAGAAACCGTAAACAACAGAGGCATGTTAAGAAAAAAATAATAAAAAAAATTGTATATAAAATGTAAAAAATTCAATGATCTGGACTGAAAATTAAATACCATAAATGTTTTGATTTGATAAAAATGCGATATAGCGTTAAAAAAGGCTTAACATTGATTTCTGCAGAGAAAACCCATCTATTGGAATTTATCGATGTATATGTTGTCGTATCTTATGTCTTTGTGATTTTTTCAAACCCTAGATTAGATATTTAAGAATTACAACATATCACATGATTTATTAAACGAAGTAATTTTTTTAAAAAAATCTCTTTCGATTGCCATTATAAGGTGGTGTATTTTTAAGACTATATTTTTTTTAAATCTACCTAAAAACGTGGACTTTTAATATATTTTATTCTGTTCATAGGCATGAATTTTTGAAGAATGTTTTTCAAGGTATATTTTATGGAAGAATATCTTCCAGATTAAAAAATATATATAATCAATGTGCAAAGAATATTTTCCAATCCATAATAAAAAATTTATATTGATAAAGAATATTGAGGCCTATTGATTTGTTACTAAAAATTTGCAAGTTTTGAGCCGAAAGCACGGCTATTTACATCACAAAATCACTCCACTCCAAGTAGATAACTTCATTGTTATGAAGATTAGATTCAAGATACATATAATAAAATGGATTTTTGATATATATGAGCCTATAAGGGCCTATTAAAAGTCTTGAAATTTTATCATGTTCTATTAAAAACGTCGATTTTTGGAAAAAATATATTTCATGGCCTATTAAACGATGTGAATTTTTAAAAAATGTCTTTCAAGGGCCATTAAAATGTGGTATATTTTGAAGAATACTATTTTTAAATCTACAAAAAAACGTGAAAATTTTGAAAATTTAAAATATTTTATTTGTTAAAGGCATGGATGTTTGAAAATTTTGTGGCCCAAATGGTTTTTTTACATATTCCATTATTATTAAAAAAATGTTTACATATGATATTTATTTCTAAGATCTGCATGTACCTTAAATAACTACTAAATATGAAAATAATTTAGTAGTTATAATTATGGGTAATCTTGAAACTAAGCTAATTTATTGAGCATAAATGAAGCCCTAGATCATTAGAGTATTTCAACACTTTTAAAAGTTTTTTATCAACTGTTTTCCATTAGCATTTTTTTCATAGGAAAGAACTTACAAAAGCAGACTTTGGAATTTAACATTATTGTAAAATATTAGATATTATGATATATTTTTTAATGTCACCTTTAAGAAGAAATACAAGGTTTTATGTAGTCGGCATACAGGTGGAAAACAAAAATGTTGTTAATAATTTGCAGTACAAAATTGAGAGCCACCTTTAGTAAGCCCTCTAAAGTTCGATTAATATAGGAAAAATTAATTTTAAACCTCTTTAATTTTGATCGTGAGTGTATTAAACCCTACCGAATATTGAATGACAGTTTCCTGAAGTGAAGAGCTTGTTATATTATTTAATCATTTCAATAAATATATAAGATACTGATTTAGTAAAATATACTGATTTAATAACCTGCATTTGAGTTATAATTAAAAAAATCTATTAAACTCCTAATTTTTGCTTGGCTAAAATACGAACAAAATTATTTATCCTAGTGGCGAACACATTAAGATATGATAGTGATTAAAACAGCCGACTACTGGTTTAAAAAAACGGGTTTTATAAAAAGGTTTTTTCAAAATATGTTTTTTGAAATTGGGCACTTTTTAACCTAATATAACTATTCTTCCACTTTTTAGGTTATTCCCAATTTCGTCGTTTTAGACATTCGGGATACTATTAGTTTTCTTTCAAACGAAGAATTAAACGATTCTTCAAAAAAAAAAATAATGATCAATATCGGTATCCAATTAATTGGTAAACCATTTTTTGATATCAGACATGATTTTCAACCACGTTTGATCACGTGTTTTATTTTAATTTAAAAACTCAATTTTTTTAACACATTTTGTTCCGAGATTTTTTTCTTTTACAGAAAAAAGCATTTACTAATGTGTTTAGGATCCATTGCTGTCAAAATTTTCCGATTTTTCGTTTTCCCAAAAATAGTGTTCAAAATTTTTAAAAGCCAAGCTTACACATATGTAAAGTCACGCATGTGCATGGAAATCATGATTTGTAAATTTTTTGAATATTTTACATATTGGCAATAATTCTTGAGTATTTATTTTTATTATTTAATTTTTTTAAAAAAAATTTAAAAAGTAACCAAAAATATGGATTTCAGGAATAAATCCTTAACCGTCGAGTGTAGGATGTAATAATAAAGGTGATTTTGTTATTAGCTAACATTTTTGACGACTGTTTGAAAAATCGAACAGGGGAACGAAATGAGCTAATGTGTTCATATGTAGATCTTAGATCCTAAACATTCGAATAATGTTTTATTTCTTAACATTATAAAAAAATGGTGTGAAATAAGTGTTCCGAAAAAACTTTATTAAAATTATCTTTGAAATGTGTATTCAAAATATCTTGTTATTTTTAATAATTTATTTTAGAAATATTAACTGTTAAAAAATGTCTATATAAGGCTTAACATGCCTTTAACACTTTCGCGAACGTGATTAGTATAACATTCTTTATAGTGATGCAAAATAGGGTGGATAGCATTCAAATTTAAAAACCAATTTTATTATTATTAAAAAAAATCGTCCGTTTTTGCAGCTGTCTACAATTTTTTCTAATTATTATTTAGAATATTCAATACTTCCGAAGTATGCAACTCTTTACTAAAAATCTTTCTCTTCGATCCCAATACCTTTCAAATTGGCAATCATATGTCAGACTAATAATACAATACAATTTTGAGAAGAGGTCACTGTTATTGGTTTCCACATAATATAAAAAGTATTCCATTCTTTAATTTGTCTTCAATTAAATAAAAAAATATTATCATAATCACAAAAGTAATGTTTTAAAATTCTATCATCCTTATGGCAGGGACCTTCAATAACCCATTTAAAGCAACACTTTCACACAATTAACAGATGTGTATTTTTTTGTTTTTATTTTAAAATTGTGGTAACACCTTGTATAAAAAACAAAAAATAAAGAACATAACACACAGAACACAAAACATATTTGCGATTCGTTTTTATTTTTTTTTTTTTTTTTGACTCTTTCTTTTTTCGTAGAACAAGTAAAATCGCTGATGAATGTTGCTGAACATTGAGCAAACAAGTAAAAGTACTGCAAATTTATTTTTTCCTCATTTTTTTAATTCGCAGTATGTTGCACTCGAAGCATTTTAAAGTTTAACAGCTTTCTTCACTTTTATTTTGGCACCATTTTCGTTTGTTTTTTTTTCAATTTTTTTGTTGGTATTATGTCAGCAGAACATGCAAAATTTTTGCCAATGGATTTTTGTTTTTGTACATTACTTGCACTCACTAGATGGGGAGAATAAGGAACAGGAGGATGAGCATGTATGGTGGATATAAATAAAATCCAATGTGCATGAAATGTTATCAGCTGTAATTAAAACTATGCAGACACCAACAACCATCGTGTTGTAGTGGAGGCAACAGACACAACTGCTCGACTATTGTCCTAGGGCAGGAGGACATTAATTTGGAAAGTAACAAAAACACATCCAACAATTACCATTATTCACAGAACAAGAACAGCAACAACATAAATTCCTTAAGATGTTGAAGACATGCACAAAGTGTAGAGAATGTGTTTCACTAAAACATAATTTCACTATTTCACTTTCATCACTCACATAAATTGTAGAATAATTTATTTTATTATATGGGGATATGTTGCAAATTTTAATTTTTTTTTTTACTTTTTCTTCATCACATTTTTTAAAATAAATTTATTTTTTACTTCTTTTCCATTTTGGCTAATAATATAGCATTTTATAACCGATGAAAAAGGATTACACGATGTATTATTTTTTTTCTCCCTTTACGAGCTTAGCTCGCTTTCATTCACGTTTTGACGCGTTTAAAACCGATTTTGCACCGTAACACAATGTTCGGCCGTTAGTCGTTCGCAAGATTACTTCTTCTTTTTTTTTGCGCGATGTGTGTTTTACTGTTATCCGTTTTATCACATCCATACGAGCGCACAACAAACACGAAACTGAACAAGTGTTATTGTTTGAGGCCATAAATTCTGTTTCATTTGCCATTCGTTTCTGTGCTACTTGAAATCCTATTGGAGTAGCGAAAAAGCACAAGAACTTCAAATCTGAAACAGACCAACAATTCAGGACATTCATTCAGTTTTTGTGGCACATACATTATCCTGTATACAACAATGTCATGTTATGTTAACAGTTGCACGGAGAGAGAGAGTGAGAGATTTATTTAAATTCTCAATTCATTTTGTTCTGTTAAGGGCGGGGAATACGGTGGAAACTGAAACAATGTCTGTTATGCGATAGTAATACTGTTAAGTGGAATTACACCACTTTTCGGAGAAATGTTATTAACAGAACTCTGTTGATGTTGTAAGTAAGATAACGTTTATTATTTATTTGAAAATTAATGTTAGAAATTAAATATTTCTTATTCAAAATTTAAATTTTTAATTGTGATTTATTACAATTATATAGAAAAGGCAATGGGATAGACGTCTAAAGAAGTTGTTCATTATAGAGAAAATAAATTGTAATACATACAAAATATTTCATATAATTTACTCTTTTAGGAATAATACTACAAATAGAAGAGCTGAAGGGAGTCTTTATAGACGAGCTGAAGGGAGTCTTTATAGACGAGCTGAAGGGAGTCTTTATAGACGAGCTGAAGGGAGTCTTTATAGACGAGCTGAAGGGAGTCTTTATAGACGAGCTGAAGGAGTCTTTATAGACGAGCTGAAGGAGTCTTTATAGACGAGCTGATTGAGTCTTTATAGACGAGCTGAAGGGAGTTTTTATAGACGAGCTGAAGGTAGTCTTTATAGGCGAGCTGAAGAGAGTCTTTATGGATGAGCTGATGGAATCTTTATAGACTAACTGATGAATCTTTATAGACGAGCTGAAGGGAGTATTTATGAGAGAGCTGAAGGGAATCTTTATAGACGACTTAAGGTGTCTTTATAGATACCTGACGGAAGTTTTTATAGACGACCGGAAGGTATTCCTTACAGACGGGCTGAAGGGAATTTTTATAGACGACGTGAAGGGACTTTTTATAAACGATGTGAAGGGAGTCTTTATGGACGGGCAGACGAAGTAAATGTTTATTTAAAGAAAAGTTTAAATAAGTGCTTATAGAAGATTTGAACGCGTTCTTATAGACTAATTGAAGGAGTCTAATATTTATGTCACAATAAATACGTGAATAGGCGAAAATAAAATGTAAATTTTTGACAATATTGTTATTTGAAAGGGCGAACCGAACTACCATCACCATGAGGAAATACCAAAAGTCGATCGAAACTTTTAAGCGGGGATTACGACATGGTCAAGCAATGAGCTAGCCAATAAAAAAGAGTGACCAAAAATCCAGAAAAATGAGAGATAGTGTTACCGTTGGGAATTTTAAAAAAGTTGCACAAAAAGTCGTTCCCTTGAAAAAAAAAGTCGCACAGAAAAGTAAAATCGCCAATAAAACTGTTCCTAGAATATGTGAGATACCCTTGGACCTCAACAACGAAGTAGACGAATCAAAATAACTTTGAATTTACACATAAAAAGGAAAATATAAAATAACAAAAAACGGGAAGAAAAGTCGCACAAAGCTTAAAAAGTTTCAAACAGCGTTACAGAGCATCAAAAAGGTTGCAAATTGTGACTTTAGCCACACAACGGTAACCCTGTTGGACCTACCCGAATCTTACATCAGCATTGATCATATTTTGTAAAGAAACGTTGTACTCAAAATGGTTGAAGAAATGCCCAAACTACAAAAATTCGGGAGAAGAAGACCTAATCGAAAATAATATTTTCATATAGGTTCATAAAAAATGGTATACAATTTTTAATTAATTTAAAATATCCACGTTCATTTAACTTTTAAAATCCACGCTTATGAGTCTATAAATAGTTGAAGAAATCCTTTAAAAAATAACCATGCTTAGGGGTCAAACAACGACTATGGGTCTGTAGAAGTTAGAGAAATTTTCTTTAAATATCCACGCTTATGGGTATATAGATGGTCAAAAATGGTGGTTGAAAAAATGTTTTAAAAATCCACGCTTATGAGTCTATGGTTGACAACATTTTAAACATTTGGTTCAAAAAATACTGTAAAAATTCACCCTTAGGATTTTATAGACGCTTAAAATTTTATTTATAAAATCCAAGCAAAGCTGTCATAATATGGTTGAAAAATTCTTAAAAAACACAAGCTTATACGTCATAGGTTATTAAAAGAAGCCAATATTATGGGTCTCTTTTATGGATGAAAAAATCTTTGAAATTCCCTGTTTATGGGGGATCAAAAAAATTGTTTTGGGAGCCCATATTGAAAGTAGTCTGACACGACCTAAAATCTCTTCGGGAACCATTTTTTATACAAAATCCCATTCAGAATACGTACAGACGGTTGTATTCAAATAAAATGTATGAAAATAAAATAGTGCCTCACAATTTCCTTAATAATAAATCCATATATTTTATTTCTCAGTTCAAACTCAGTAAACGCTAATGTATAGTCGAGGACAGATATTGCTAAAAGATATAAACGTATTTATTTATTTAGCGGCCGTACACAATGGAGAATACATGCATGCCAATGACGTTCAGGAAACCAGAACTTTAATACTTTCAGAAAAAATCGAAAATAATAATTTTTATATAAGCTGTTTTGTATACCTCTAATAGAATATATTCTAACTAAAAATTTGTCAGTATAGATCAACGGTTTCATATATGCCTATATAAGGAGATGAGCCGACTATAGGTATTTTGAAGGTGCTAACTGCAGTGTTCTTATTGACAATAATATTTGTTACAATGCCTACATACGTTCCTAGACTCTAGTTCGGGCAACGAAGGCGTCGTCATGGTAAAGAGTTCCATTGCTCACTTCTTAGAGGCGTAACACCGGTAAAAATTTGAAACAAATTGTTTCAATAAATATATACTTGCCTATATTTATTTGCTGAGCCCAATAGATTCATCGTCTTACTATTTTAATGGACGGTCATCAATGTCCAGAGTATGTACATGAAATAACTTATCACATATAACATATAACCTTCTAATATTACTGAAAATTTATTTACTTAAATTTGGCTCCAAAAATTGTTTATAAACTAATTTTTCCACAATAAATTAATTAGGGGTTTTCGTTAACAATGACCCCTCCCGTGAAGTTTAAACGAGACCACAAAATTTAAGTTGAGTTCCAATTATGTTTAATTAAAATAACTTTGTGTGCTTCCTCTCGCTTCCCTGTTCTTAACTGCATCTATGACAAAGTTTTATGGTTGTTTAAAGTTTTTTATTGCTCATTAATTAGAACACAACAAAAAATATATTTTTAATTGTTCCAAAAATCTAAGTAAAAGTTCATAAAATATGACATTTGCTTTTTTGCTATTTAGAATAGATTTTGTCGCTGTATTTTTTTTTTTTTTTTTGGTTATTTTTTGTACAAGTATTTGGAACATAAAATGGACAAGTTGAGGAACAACAAAAATGTACATATTTTAAAGGAAGTTGCCTCTTTTATTTGTTAACAAATGTTCTCTCGACCAGAGAGACAATTTCAATAAAAATTCATGTACCAAGGGCAAGCAAGTAAAATTCTACAGTAAAAGAAAATCATAACAACAAAAGTAATAACATTAAAAAAGCAAACATCAGTATGTTCACAAAATATTCAAATTACCAATATAACAATTAGAGTTGTGTGTTATTTTTCTGGTTTTCCTTTTGTCATAAAACGTTTTATCTAGTCAGTAACATAGGCTATTTGCTGACATTATTCGATTTTAAAACGATATGATGGAGAGTAAGGAAAATGGGGAGAAGTTTTTTTAATAGCGTCTGTCAATTGTCGGACTTCACAGAAAAAATGGTTCTGCCTCAATACTTCATTATGTCAATATCATTACTTATTTGGTGAAGGACCAAAAGGAGTCATATAAAGTCCCATATAAAATTCACCGTCAAGATATATAAAATAGTTGCATTCTTTGTCTAATGTTTATAGAATTTAAATCCTAAGCAAAAACCAAAAAAATCCCCACATCTTTTGAAAAGTTTCCGAAAACATATTCGCCGCCCCCGAAACTAATTTAACAATATCAAACAAATCTGTATTTTGTAAAAACCACCATAAGGCAACAAAATAATAATAATTGTAATGTTTTTATACTCACTTGCATCAAGAATGACTGCAACCGCCAAAGGAGGGGAACTAAGAACATCCCGACTTGTGCAAACGACAGCATGGATAACAAAATGGAATAGAAAATGCGCGAGTGGATGTCAAGCAACAACAAATATAAAAAACCATTGAGATATTTTATATCATTTTCCGATGAACACAAAAGAATGCAATTACTGTAACGTGGTGACGTGACGCGACGAAGAAAAATTACAATTATGACCCACAAAAGTCAAACAGGAACCCCTTCGAAACTGTTATGTCTTGTTCAATGTGCAACATTGAAGTGCCATGCCATGATGGAAATATGTATGAAATGATGATGACGATGGTGATATTGCTCCATGTAAGCGGGTTTTATGCATTGCTGGGCAATTAGAGAAATTAAATTATTTTATCACGAAAAAAATATAACCGAATTTTATGTTTATTATTTCGATTTTTAAAAAATGTATATATAAATATTTGGTTTCTGACATTTTTTACAAAGGCAGATTGTTTACAAAATTTAATTAATTACAAAACACGTTAGTCAATTAGGTATGGTTTAAGGGGACCCCCCCATTCTCGTGGTCAATTTTTTTTTATTTAATTCGAATCTACCCTAATTCAAGAATGTAAATCTCAAGAACTCTTGAAGATATAGCCGATTTATTGTGTCAGCATCAAGTGACGGCTAAAGGGCTTCTCAAACTTTAAAGGTGTTTTTCTCTTTTGCGAATGGCGGGCAGGACAACTCAAAACCTAATAACCCAATCGATTCCAAATTTTTACACGTTTCTCTGTGAGTGTATAGCTATCGTATAAACTAGGATAAAGCAAATCGGTGAAGATCTTCCTTATTTTTTAACTTGGTTTTTGGTCAAAAATCTGCGATTTTCCAAAAATATTTTTTCAAAGGTCCGCCATTTCGTTAATTTTAGAGCGAAGTCAATAATCCTAGTCCATACGAGAGCCAGACATGTACTCTTTCTAACACCGTTGGAATTTTCGGATTACGATGTTCCAGTGAGGAGTTATAATGCCGCCAACCAAAATAAGGACTTCACTTCAATTACAAAAAACAGCAACAAAACAACTACAACAAATTTTGGTAATTTATTTTTCTTCCTTTCTAAATCTTCAAATATATATGTGCAAAGTTACAAACCTTAACAAGCATTGGAATTGATTTACCAGCCCATTGAAAATCTTGGGAAATTAAAAAAATCCACGCATAGGGGTCTATGGATGGTTGAAAAAACGCATTTAAAAAATCCATGCTTAGGGGTCTATGGATGGTTGAAGAATTTTATTTAAAAAATCCATGCTTAGGGGTCTATGGATGGTTGAAAATTTTTAGTTAAAAAATCCACGCTTAGGGATCTATCGATGGTTGAAAAATGCATTTAAAAAATCCACGCTTAGGGTTCTATGGATGGTTGAAAAAGTTTCTTTAAAAAATCCACGCTTAGGGGTCTATGGATGGTTGAAAAAATTTCTTTAAGAAATCCACGCATAGGGGTCTATGGATGATTGAAAAAATTTCTTTAAGAAATCCACGCTTAGGGGTCTATGGATGGTTCAAAAAATTTCTTTAAGAAATACATTCTTAGGGGTCTGTGGATGGTTGAAAAATTTCTTTAAGAAATCCACGATTAGGGGTCTATGGATGGTTGAAAAATTTCTTTAAGAAACCCACGCTTAGGGGTCTATGGATGGTTGAAAAATTCCTAAAAAAAGATCAACCTTAGGGGTCTATATGGGGTTCTTTAAAAAATCCACGACGGTTGGAAAAATATATTTAAAAAAATTCACGATGGTTGAAAAAAATTCTTTAAAAAACCCACGCTTAGGGGTCTATGGATGTTTCAAAAATTCTTTTAAAAAAATCCAAGCTAGTGGTCCATTGCTCTTTGAAAAATTCTTTAAAAATCCACGTAGGGGTCTGCAGATGGTATAATAAAAAAATCACAAGTGTCTTTGGATAGTCGAAAACATTGTTTTAAGATGATATCTCTGTATCTTCGTATAATTTTTTATACAAAACCCCATACAGAATAAATACTAACGGCTGTACACATTTTATGAAAGTAAGATAGTCCCTCCCAAAATCCTCAATTCTAAACCCATTTATTTTATTTCTCAGAAGTCACTAAAAGCATCACAATAAAACGGCTAAACAGCTAGTGCGACTAAGTTCAAACTCAGTAAACGCTAAAGTATAGTCAAGTGCATATATTAGTAATAGATATGTATGCGTGTATGGAGGAGAATGTATGCATGCCAATGACGGTCACGAAGCCAGAACTTGAATACATTCAGCAAAAAAATCAGAGAACAAAAAATAGGAAACTGCCAATACACTCAACCACCGAGTAATAGCCTCGAACTACAAAGACAATGAAAGATAGTGGCAAAAATGTTACAATGTGTGAGAGTGGGTGCGATAATGCGAGTGTTTTCAATGCGTCGGTCGGTCGGACGGTCGTTCGCTCGCTCGTTTGGTCCTTGCATTACAAATTGTAATGTGTGCTGAAGCTGCTGCCGTTGCATGTGGTTAAATGAATGCGATAATGCTTGCTTATCCTTATCTTATGGGGTAAGGTTAGCCTCAAATTATAGAGGCATTAGTTAAACGGAGGGTAAGTTTAGTTTTCCCCACGATAAGGCTGTGGTTCTTTTTCAAGATATGACCGTTTATATTGTTAGAGCCTTAGGGGTTAATGCAAAGTTTATGTTTGTTGGATTTATAGTACAGTGGCTGGTGTTGTCGTTGTTGTTTTATTGCAATTGAATGATGCTTGAATTGTTGCTTAAGTAGGATAAATGAAAATAACATTGAGTGGATGGATAGAACCTAATGAATTAGTTGACAATAAAACTAATCTTGAAAGAACTATGACCCCAAATATCGAAGGTTGATGTATGTGTATTAAAATAGAATAGAAAAATGTTAGTATTGTATTTAAAATCAGGCGAAATGATTGATGACAATTGAAATATTAAAAATTTATTTTTTTTTCAAAAAAATCGAGATCATGTACATAAACAAGATTACTAATCAATTATTTTGTTTTGTTTATTAAAACTATTTTTGCAAAATTACTCAACTAAGGAGGGGAATTAAGATAGTAAGTATATGGTTGATTTTTTTTACAATTTTATATTTTTATGTACAATGATGGACAATATTAGACTTAATAAAAACAGTTTTTAAGGAATAAATAAAAAACTAAAATATGCAATAACATCAAATTTGTTGGAAAATTACCGGGTAATTTCAAGTTTATTGTATCACTAAAATCTAAAATAATTTAGAGGTTGCCATTCGTACAATTCGAATGCGAAGCGATTTAAATTATTTGGACTGTAAACAAATTGGTACTATATATAATTGTGTCCTCAAATATATATAAATATATATATATATTAGGCCTTAAATATGAACATCAACATTAGGCCTTAAAATATGAATTTCGCAATTAGAACTAAATTGTAAATACTGGGAAATCTTTGTGAAATAATCTCCAATGTATGTAAATTATTAGCATAACTCACCCCTATTCAATATTACCACTGAAATGGATCAATAACATAAAAGCTTCGCCATTATGGGATTTCCACAATAATAATAAAACAAATGTATATCTGTGTATATGACGAAAAGGGGATAAAACAGCTTTGAAGTACACACTCACTCAATATTGTTTTCTGAAGTAGTTTTGTCGTCATTCCGAAACTTTACATGCTCACAAAAATGGGGAGGGATGTGATTTGTAGCGCTGTGTTAATTGCCACTACAAGCGTGTTAATTGTATTGTTTCATTTGGAATGTTGTTGCAAATTATTTTACCATTTAATCCCATTGACTTTGTTCGAGCACGTGCAAAAGTCAATTTTAGAATTGTCTCTTCTTAAATGTATTTTGAGTCGAACCCCAAACGAAGGACTTCATTACCCTTGGCTGGGTAGTTAATACGTTTAGATCTTTGATTGTTTTATGACTACGTTTATGATGTGCGAGATAAGTTTAAATGGGTCGATAAAGTTGGAGTGTGAAAAAGAGAACAGATTGTTGTTGTTGTTGCTGTGTGGTGTGGTGCGTAACCCAAATGTTAAAGGTTTCTCTTATCGATAAACTTAATTTACCATTACGGATGTGATGGTCATTAATGAATGGAATGGAAATATAAACAGTATACTTTGGGAATTTAAGTTTTATATGCAAACATTTAGATAGTGTTGTTGGTTATGCTGTCAAAAGGCGCTATATCCTCCAAACCATAACGAAATGTTTGTTAACGGCATAAACACTGGTCTTGTTTCTGTGTCTAATATTAACGACCTGGAAAGTCCCACAGATAGATATAGGAATGATAAATACAATTCAGCAACTCATTTAAATATATTCTACAATGACTATGATTATTGCATGTAGTCATCTGACATTTCTAATAGAAAGTTTGATATGTTTATCATTATCATACTTACTACCGTTTGACGTCCTTTTATATATTGTGTTATTCTAAAAGTTAAAATAAAAGGATTGAATTCGTCAACAGTTTTTCACACAAGGATTATTATGACAAAAGGACATTGATGAATTTAAATTTGTATATCGTTAGCTAAAATGCAAAAAGGCGTAACTAACAAAAGCATAATTGTGTAGGAGAAGCAAAAAACTGTTTTGAATGAAAACTATAAACATGTCATGTGAAATGAAAAAGTATGCCCGGCAGGGTGATATTGCATATGACGAATAATAGACTATATTTTTTTTAACAAATTTAGTGATTTAGTTTAATGGCAGTCATAACAATTAAGTAAAAATTTGAATTTTTTGTTAGTTACGCCTTTTTGCATTTATCAAATAAACCCACTTGTAGTTGCGTCTTTTTGTTTCTTGTTAATAGAAGCTCCTGTTTTGACCGCAGACGTGTAAAACTTTGTCAACACATGTAGTTTATTGACATTCACAATATTCATTCAAAAAGTCAATTTTCAAATTTTTGTTAGTTACGCCTTTTTGCATTTTAGCTGACGATATGTCGTGTTGTTGTCCCAATACGATCCAACTACGTCAACTAGCACTACTACAACTCTAGCAGACTACATAACCGAAGTCGACTATACAGCTGCAGCCTACTGCCATGATCAGAGCCTACAAGCTTTATCTAGAAGCCAACCACAAACACCAGCTATACCTCCATCAGCCTCTGAAAGAGTTCTAATGCACCAAACGATAACCAAAGAATCTAATAAATGCACAGCATTGGAGATCCTGAAGGAGTGGACATTTTTACCACTCGTGTTTTAACTTTACTTGCAAATGAGCTTATTTCAACATTACATAAAACCACCCGTTAAACCCTTTTAAAAATCCACGCTCTAATGGTCCTTAAAAACTATATTTGTTAAAATCCTTTAAAAACTATAGTTTTTATAGACTTTTAATACTATTGTTTTAAAAATCCATGCTCTAATGGTTCTTTAAAAGATATTGTTATAGAAATCCATTCTCTAATGGTTCTTTTAAAAATCCAAGCTCTAGGGTTACTTCAAAAATTATTCTTTAACAAATTCATGCACTAGATTTCCTTAAAAAAATATTTTTTTTAAATTCACGATCTAGTATACCTTCAGAAAATATTCTTTTAAAATCCAGCTCTGGTAGTCCTTCAAAAAATATTCTTCTAAAAATCCACCCTTTCGTAGTCCTGCAAAAACTATTCCTTTAAAAATCCAAATTTTAGTAGTCCTTCAAGAACTATTCCTTCAAAAATACACGCTGTAGTAGTCCTTCAAAAAATATTATTTTTTAAATCCACGCTCCAAAAGTACTTCAAAAATATTTTATTTTCAACATACACCCTCTAGTAATCCTTCAAAAAATACTAAAATACTAAAAATCCTCGCGTTGTCCTTTAAAAAATAATATTTGAAAGATTGACGCTCTAGTAGTCCTTCAAAAACATTTTTTATAAGTCCACGCTATATAAGTCATTCAAAAACAAATTATAATTCCACTCTCTAGAAGTCCTTCTTATTATTTTAAAAATACATTTTTTAAGATCAACGTTTTAGTTGCCCTTAAATATTTTTTAAAGGACAACTAAAGCGTTATGATCTTTTAAGAAATTCGAAAAATACTTCGAGCTTCAAATATTGTGGCACTTATAGTTCTTCAAAAAAATATTTATTTATTAAATATATGTATGTACAATATTTATTTATATTTTCTTTTTAATATGTGTATATATTTTATTAACACACGGTCACTTCAATACATCTTCCACTATCTTGCAAACTCTTTGAAAATACGCATCTTATCGGTCCAAACTTTGTAATGATTTTGTTTACCACAATGCTGGTTTTTGCTATACTTTCCAACTTTGAAAAAAATAATCAGAAAATAAACAAGCGAGTTAAATATAGAAACGAAAATAATAACATGTTATAAAAGAAACTGTTGTACTTTGACAGAAATCGTCATCACCACCGAACTGGACAAAAACTAACAAACAGAGCAGAAAAACTAAAGATAAATTATAAATAAATGATTGACATAAAACTAAAATAAAAACGAAAATGAAACTTGCTGATACTACAATTCAATGGCGGAAGATTTCAAAGTCAAAGGAGTTGTGTGATAGACTCAAATGATATTTGAATCTGAAGGTGTCTGTTTGGTTTGAAGGTCCATATTAAATTATATATTGTTAACACATTGGGAGAAATGAGAACAAATCACTAAACATATTTAAATTCCAACGAGATATAAAATAGAACCAGCCAAAGAAAATACAATCACAATTTATTGGTGGACTGGAACTATGTATGTTGAATAGCTTGTTGAAACTCGACAATTGAAATGAAGTTCCATAATTGTGCTTAAAGATATTCGGTGATTTGAGAGATTTTTTTAAATTTGCTAAATACCAACTGAGGATTACGTTTATCTCCTCTAAAGTCTAAAATTTTAGTTTGATGAAACATTTTACCGGTTTGAACTTTTTTTATATATATCTATCCCAAAAAAACAAATATAAAACTATTGATGTGTAATTCACACTCAATTCAAGTTTCAGGAAAAACAGAAAAAACAAAGCTCAAAGAAATGTCATTATTTAAACAACAGCTAAAAGTTGAAAAACAAAAAATAACTTTTTTCATGTTGACAGTGTGCCATAAATGAGTAGCAGTAGAACTAAAAAGAATCAATGCCATTTTTCGTCAGAGCCGTAAATATTTTTTTTCTATTCGCCATATATCATCGACAATATCTATGATTTGCTGACTGACTGAAGGTGTACAACGTACAAAGTGTGAAATAGAATAAAAAACAAGAGACGACAACTGCGAAAACCCAACTACAGTAACAACATAGAAAAAAACACGTCCAAATTTTAACCCACATACATAAACCTTGAGTTGGTATTTATTATGGAATAAAGAAGTTGAGCACTGTGTTTTTGGTGAGAATTTTTATAATAATTTTATGTTTTGGCTTATGTCGTCTTCTCTTGTTCGTTTTAAGTCTTCAGACAACAAGTTAGGGTGTACCACTCAGAATTGACAATCATACCTTGATCAAGCGGAACAATTGCCACATAACCAGTTTTGCCTATGTAACATGCGACAATTTCCTTTGAAGTGTTTCTTTTTCGAAAATTTTTTGTTGAATTTGGCGTTTTAGTTTCTTTTAGGTTGACCTGGAATTATTTTTGCCGAGCGGCGCATAACTTCAATTTAATATTTTATGTAAGCCTTCACCTTCGCTCTTTTGGACGTTTCATTAAGATGCTTGGGATTTCCATATCATAGCCATACCTATGTTTCGTCAACTGTTGTGACCGTTTTGAGGTAATATGAAAAATCGTCGAAGAACAGTATTATTTTCTTCAATGATTAAATTTTTCATCGGTTGTTGATAGACCGAGGCTTATCTCGGTCCCTCGTTCACCTGGTGTCACTTGGGTAGCTACTTTCATCATACGTTGAAATAGTGAGCTGATATGATATATGATGTTATTGGATCTTATAAATGTCAGATTTTCACACTACTGGACTATAACGTTCAATAGTTTGAACAGAAATAACACTCGCCTACGCCGATGACATCGACATAATGGTTCGAACATTGCGATCTGTAACAGCTATCTTTGAACGAGTTGAGAAGGAGTCTGTCAACGTGGGACTGGCAGTAAATGGCGAGTAGACAAAGCTCATGGATTTTGAAAACAACAGCTTCGAAGTAGTCAAAGATTTTGTATACCTCGGTACCGCCATAAACAAAACTAATAATATCAGCTTTGAAATACGGAGGAGAATAGTGTTGGATTCTACTATGGTCTGAGTAAGCAACTCAAAAGCAAGGCCACCTCCCGCCAGACCAAACTCACACTCACCAAGAAGAAGCAGAAGAATGGATCTGAAGTATGGGTACTTGCGCTAACACATGAGATATTTCTTGGATTGTGATTATCGTCGTCGAATAAATCATTAGCTGTACCATCTACTCACGGACATGGGCATATTCAGAAAGATCCAGCTACAGCGACTACTTGGCTAGGACATGTTGTGAGAATGGATGAGGATTCCCAACTCAAAAGGCATATAAAAGGAGCCAAGTGTTGGTTAACGCAGTAGGGGAAGACCATGAATTCGAAGAAAAGATCAAGTAGAAGACAACATTTCGGAACAACTTGGAAGAGCTGTGCACAAGACCGACGCGCCAGGAAATCTTTTTTAAACTCGGTTTATGGAACAAATGTACTGTCACAAGCCAGCTAAGTAAGAACATTGATAGACCGAACCAAGTATTGTTTGGTTGGCAAATGTTCTCTCAAATCTAGGACATTTAAATATATCGATTATTAAACACTGTTCTGGAACACGTTTTCTACTTTTTATGACTATTTGTGCTTCGAACAAGAATATTTTTCGTTTCTTCCTTTTTTTTCGGAGCAACATCTGCTAGTGAAAAGAAATGCGACATCAAGAGGGTGAGCTCAAACACAAATAAACATACATCAAACACTAAGAATGACATGATGACGCCCTTCTTATGTCAAAAACTATAAAAATAATGTTTTGTGATATTTCGCTATGAATGATCGAATGTTCGGTTGGTGTTTTCTCTTCAAATTCTTCTCCTTCTTTTCGAGGAGGAAAGTTTGAAAAAAAAATAGAACTGTTGTTCTTACGTTGGTGGCGATATTTACAAAGTTTTTGCAATTTAAAATATTTTTCACAATGTAAGTTCTCATTTTTTGGTTTACGGTATGACTACTGTATTGCGAAAAAGCGCTATATTAGCCAGAGTTAACAGAATGTTTTGCAGTAGCAGCAACAACAACGAAAAACGTCAAAGCTTCAAGTAATATCACAGCATATGTATGGAAAGGAATGACTTGCTTTATAAGCATTTTATTTGTGTGTAAATGAATGCAATAAAAGTGATGTGATGTACATATTTCATGCATATCAACGGCATATACTAACATACTCACACACATACCTAAAGACATGCATGGAACCCTCTTCACAACAATCAACTATATATTCCTTCAAAGGTGCAGAACAACACCAACTGAAGTTGGTGTAACGTTCAAATAGTTTTACAGCTAGAAGTTAAAATAGTGAATCTCTCCCTAAATGAATTCAGGGCATGTTCGTTCGTTAGTCGATTACATTTTTTCAGTTTTTGGGAGTCTTTTAACGTTGTGTAACGTTGTAACGTTGTTGCCCACACTCTATCCCTCTCTCGCGCTACACACTGTGATAAAGTGATGCATTGTAGTGAGCTTTTTGGCGTCTGTTTCCAACAATAAATCACTGTCAAATGTCATTGGCATCACTTTGCATTAAAGCGCGTGGAAAAGTTACTTCAAATGTTAATGTTAAACATCAGAAACTCATTCCACTCCATCCCTTCGTGTTACTAAAAAATTAAAAAGTCGAGAAGCTGTAGTAAAATCAGCATGAATGAAAAGAAAAAATGCTTAACTTAGGTTCATGGAATTTTTAGCGGGATACTTTTAAGAGATATTCAAAGATGTACATATGTGTGACAGAGAAGAATGAATGTTTAGATTTGTAAATCCAAATTAGCAAGTTGTAAAGGAGTTTGTGAAAACATATATACATCTATACGGTTATCCTCAATGTCCTTTGAGTCAATGTTATACTATGAACTTAACAATATTTTCTATTCTTTGTGTTGGTCAATGTGTCTGAGAATAGAGTGTAAGAATATTTTCCGTGTTAGGAGTTTTCATAACACACATTTTTTAAGAAAATATAAAAATCTATTTTCTTCTTATTACGAATGAACGCTATGATATTGCTCCTGGAATATCATACTGAATAGTGCCAAACAACTCCTTATTTTGCAAGGCTCTAAAGAGTGTAGGTCACATTAGTTTGGAGCTGTATATCTCACTATTTTTCAACATACATAATAGCTGATAGTAAGTTATTAAAACTAGTACCAAAAACATATGATAAATGATTATTAGTTAAATATTTTTACAGTTTTGTCAATAAAGTTAAATTTGACAAAAGTGCCCCCATCCGGGTAGCTTCGGCATTTGATGGGGCACATTCGGCATATCTTTCGATTTGCACGAAACTTGGCATAACGTACTGAATTGAGCCTAGAGTGATGTCTACCAAGTTTCGTGAAAATCGGTCCAAATTGAGATATAGCTC
The DNA here is from genome assembly GCF_032173495.1 of Musca vetustissima. Lineage (NCBI taxonomy): Eukaryota > Metazoa > Arthropoda > Insecta > Diptera > Muscidae > Musca > Musca vetustissima. Next base: position 19,855 of record NW_026876126.1, read on the forward strand.
TCATATATAGTTTCGTCCGATTTTATGTAAATGGTGCACCTATATATGTTTCGATTTGCACGAAATTTGGCATAAAGTACTGAATTGAGCCTAGAGTGATTTATGCCAAGTTTCGTGAAAATCGGTCCAGATATATAGATATAGCTCACATATATATTTTCGTCCGACTTTATGTAAATGGTGCACCGAAGCCCCTATATATCTTTCGATTTGCACGAAACTTGGCATAACGTACTGAATTGAGTTTAGAGTTATGTCTACCAAGTTTCGTGAAAATTGGTCCAGATTGAGATATAGCTGTCATATATAGTTTCGTCCGATTTAATGTTAATGGTGCACTAAAGTCCCTTTATATCTTTCGATTTGTACGAAATTTGGCATAAAGGACTGAATTGAGCCTAGAGTGATTTATGCCAAGTTTCGTGAAAATCGGTCAAGATTTAGATATAGCTCCCAAAGTGGTGAAGGGTTATTTTTCGTTTTCATATTTTGGTTACTTATGAATAAATTTTATCCGTGTGCTGTTTGGTGTACAGAGTTCTATTTCTGTTCACCTTTGCGTCTCGTATGACCGTTTCCAGAAAGATGTTAAAAAGGTCACACGACAAACAGTCACCTTGTCTGACTGCATGAATGTCGAACGCATACATGAGTGAAAATCTGGATTTGCCAGGTCTGAAGCCTCATTGGTATGGTCCAATAATGTCATTGACAAAAAAGTATTCACTGTTTGGTGATTAAATAGTCCCATGGAGTGTTTGGTGATTTAATCATCGCTTGGAGTATATCATCCATAATAATGCAACGAACGCGTATTTACAACTGATGAACCTGGGTACGGGGCAACCTTTGTCATTCAAAATTAGTTTTTTCTTTGTATTTACACTTGTATCGACAACGGTCATAACAATTGATCCTTATTTCCAGGGCAGAGGCGTTTACGATCTGAATATGCCGGAGTCTTACTCAGCCAACATGTGTCACCTCTCCCATTGTGTAAAAGCAATAGGGCTGCTACAACAACAACAATCGATCCTCAGTAGTTGAACTCATCTAATAGCTCTTGGAGTCCTTCGACATTTCGACATCACTTAAAGCTCTATAGCAAAAACTTCCAAAAATTTATATTCAACAGATTAAAATTGCAGCTAATATAACTGACCCCAATACCGCACACATGCGCGTTACTGAAGAGTGTGGCTAACAGCTATATACGGTATATGTGAGCAATATCAAAGCTTTAGCTGATGGAATTTTGAAATTTGCATGGGAAGGTGTAGCCACCATAACAGAACCCAACGGGAAATTCAGCATGAATGTATGAGGATTTATTTTTTGGATAGGGTAATGACATAAACCATGGTACAAAAGGGAAGGTAGTCTCGTTCACTCACATGTTCACTCGGTGCAAAATTTAACTAAAATCCACCGAAAATATGTATGGGAGCTATATCTAAATCTGAACTGATTTCAACGAAACTTGTCAGAGATTAATTTATATTAACTGCATTACATTATACAAAATTGTGTGTTAATCGTACAAACTTTGGATCTTTAGTGCACAATTTATATAAAATCGTACGAAATTAGCTAGTACCATCTAGCGAGAGCTATATATAAATCTGAACCGATTTGCACGAAACTTAGCACACGTCATTCTAGACCAAAGTTCGTTCAAATCGAAAGATATATAGGAACTTTTATGTACCATTTATTTAAAATCGGACGAACATATGGTAGCTATATCTAAATCTGGTCCGATTTTCACGAAACTTAGCATACACCATTCTAGACCCAATTCAGTACGCTGTGCCAAATGTCGTGCAAATCGAAAGATATGTAGGGACTTTGGTGCACCATTTACATTAAATTGGACGAAAATATATATGGCTATATATAGCATATCTTAATCTGAACTGATTTTCAAGAAACTTAACACACATCATTCTAGGCTTAATTCAGTGCGCTATACTAAATTTCGTGCATATCGAAAATATAGTGGAACTATATATATATATGGGAACTTAACACACATAATTTGAGACTTAATTCAGTACTATATTCCAAATTTCGTGCAAATCGAAAAATATACATGGACTTTGGTGCACCATTTACATTTTATCGGTCGAAAAAATATATGAGAGCTATAATTAAATTTGAGCCGATTTTCAGGAAAATTAACACATTTTAGACATAATTGAGTACGATATGACAAATTTCATTCAAATCGAAAGAAATATAGGGACTTTATTGCACCATTTACATAAAATCGTACGAAAATATATATGAGAGCTATATCTAAATCTGAACCGATTTTCCCCAATTTCAATAGGGTTTGTTCTTCTGCCAATTAGATGAGCTGTGCCATATTTCATTCAATTCGGATCATAAATGCGACCTGTACTTTGTTTACAATTTAACATGGACAGACAGACGGAGGAACGGACATGTATAAATCGACTCAGAAAGATTCTATGCATATTCTCAAAAGTAACCATGTGTCTATCTCGTTTCCTTTTGCGTATTTTTACCTATGCACAAAGACATAATACCCTGTACCACAGTGTGGTGAAGGGTATAAAAATATATTTTTACCAAGGAATTTTTAAAGTGAGTGGAGTTTTATATTTTTAAACTGTTATACCTGCAATTGATGATCGCGTACAATGTTCGTTCCAATTTGTTGCAAGGAAATTTAAATTCTGCCTCCCCTCATCCCTTATTTGTCAACAATAAATGAAATGAAATTTTATACGAGATTATTTCTATATTATTGTTATTCATTTTCAAAAGGTCAATTGTTGATCGCTATTGAGGTAATTATGGAATTCATGTTGTGTAAACAGTTGGAGGTCTTCAAATTCCATTACTTAGTATTCATTTCTTAACAATCAAACTAAAATGTATTCATAAAAATCAATGAAAAAAAAACAAAATAAAATTATAAACCTTATTCAATTCAATTCAAAAGTATTTATTGTTAAAAAAACACAGTGGCGAATTTAATTTCAACCATAACATTAGGGTGGTTATACAATTATGCAGAGGGCTGGTAGACAACCCTTGGCGCAACATGTGCTCACAAGAGGGATGTTTGATGTAAACACTTAAAGCTGTGCTTGAGTGTGTGTGTGTGTGTTTGTGTGCGTGTTTACTGTCATCAATTATGCGTAAATGCGTTGAAAACACTCCACGGCCAGCAACCGAAACAGTAGCCTTTGGTACAGTAGCTGTTGTTGTATTCACACACACACACATACAGGTCGCTTTCATACATTTATGGTTGTAAAAGTGGCCCTTGTTAGTAGAATTTCTTTTTAGTTATTTACAGACACAGGGTGAGATGGCGGCAGCAACAGCCAAAACCCCAATAAGACAGGAATTGTGACAGATGTGTTTGATGATTTATAAAATCTAAATTTGTTGTTGCTGTTGTTATCGTTGTAATGTTTCCTTTTCTCTGTTCATTTTGCAAATGCAATAAATTAGCTTTATTGCCTAACCAACAACACGGACGGCAACAACAATGAAACTGTTAACAAACTTTTTTAATGAGGGGTAGGTCATTCCAAAACGAACTGAACGATTTATTTATAGGCTGAGGTAATCAAAAGGGTAGTAATAAATTCAATGCTTTAACAGGCGAATAATGATGGGGCAGAAATTTTTATGAGAGTTTATGTAAATAAAAAAGAAAAAAAAATAGTCTCCGTAGAAAAGAAATTTGTTGGAAGAAATCAGTGACATTTTATTGAACCATGTGAGAAATCTAAGAAATCGTTATTTTTTCTTTATGAAGAAAAATACAACTTTAAAGAAGGAAAATCAATTGCTAATTAAATGCTTCGAAAGGTGTTTACATACAAAAAATTAATGAAAGGGAATATGCTGGAAATACTACCAGGCGTGAAAAATCAGGCCTGGATTTTTAAAGGAATTTTTTTTCAAAGAGAATCAGGGATGAATGTTTTTAAGGAATATTTTTTCAGACTATCAGGCTTGGATTTTTAAAGGAATATTTGTTTTCATCGACTAACAGGCATGGATTTTTAAAGGAATATTTTTTTTCATCGAAAAGAAATATTTTTTCAAAGACTACCAGGCGTGGATTTTTAAAGAAATATTTTTTTTTCACGCCTGGTGAATTTTTAAAGATTACCAGGCGTGGATTTTTAAAGAAATATTTTTTTTTTTTTAAAGAAATACAAAGCCTGGATTTTTAAAGAATTTTTTAAGAAATATTTTTTTTCAAAGACTAATAGGCGTGGACTTTTAAAGAATTGTTTTTTTTTTCGAAGACATATAGGCGTGGACTTTTAAAGAATTGTTTTTTTTTTTCGAAGACTACAAGGCGTGGATTTTTAAAGAAATATTTTTTCAAAGACTACCAGGCGTGGATTTTTATTAACAGGCGTTTCTTTACTTAATTTGAAATACTTTCATCAATCTAATCGAGCCTTGTTAAGTGCTATTGTTAAATTGGGCGGCATCCAAAGAGAAGGCCAGATATTTATGGTGGTAAAAATGACATATGATGCCTCCACCTTGATCTGTCAGTTCAGGAACGGTGATTGAATGTGATTCAACGGCCGTTTTTTCACGCCCTTTGCGAACTTCGTCTTTGAGCAAGCTTGGTCAACGAATTACTATGTAGTTTCGTCGCTGTACAAAGATTTAAGTATTTTTAGGCGCCAAATGATATATAATGGAAATAAAAATTTTACTCTTAGGAATACTGATCAACCTTCAACTAAATTTTATGGACTAGTTTATTATAAAAGGTACCCAGATCAGAATCTCTCACTTGTCAACGGAGAGTAGGACTACCCGGAATCCACGTTTGCGAATACCCATTTCATACTTACGTTTTGAATTTAGATCCAACCATATATTGTCTTCAACTGTTACATAAAATTCTAATTAAATTGTTAAATTTGGAAAACAATTAATGTTTTACCTCAGACTTGCTTTGTAGTTAATTAGTATCAATTTGACAAGAAATGCATTGACGAAATTTTCGAAAATAATCAAATTTAAAGGTTTACCAGAAATTTAAATTCAATTACCATTACACAGAAAAATGCATTGCAAATATCATCACTCTACGGGCTTTAACCCTTGCCTTTCAATTTAACAAATTACAACATTATCTGAGCGGCCTAATTGATATTGAAATGTTCATGGCAAGTCATACAATGGCTTTAATGTCCCCTGCATGGATGAAAATCCATTTAAAAATGAGTAAATATGTACACAGCTGATTAGAAACAGCTGTCATGAGTGCAGATAGACAAACAGACAGACCGAGCGACATAAACAATTGAATTTGAGTTTGTTTCTCTTTCCTTTGGGGGGAAACGCACAGTCTAGTTCGAATGGGAACCACAATGGCAATAATGGTCTAGTCGGGATGGAACCGTCCAACCAACCAACAACACCAAACAAAAAACAATGCATACTGACATTAATCCCAATTTCAGCCAACAACAGTTAATGAACAATATGTCATCATAAAGATAACAGCAACAACCATACAGATCTACATGCATACATACATTTATGTGAATACACAATTCTAGGTAAACCGCCAAAACACCGAAAGGAGGAGACAGCAGCAGCGGTGAATGTTTGCTGTACGCTCTAATAACCGATTTCCATAATAAAACATTTATGATTTCAAAAAATCAGCATCAACAATAGCAACACAACAGCGGCAACATGTACATTTACGTTGTATGCAACAGCATTGAGTGTGGCCCAACTAAGCCACCACCACCAATGCCACGAGATACCATTGAATCAATGTCACATTCAGTAATTGCACCAACATCATGGAATGTGATTCCTCCATGTTTGGTTGCAAGGCATTTATTTGTTAGAGGGACACGATGCTGGATAAATAAATTTTGATTTTCAAATGGAAATGGTTTCATATGCCTGAATAACACATACTTGTTGTGTTTGCATGGATATACATTCATATGTTCATGTTTCGCTTTTGTCATCATAAAATATTCATTTGCGAACAGTGTTCGGCAATAACGTTTGGGAAATATGAGTACAGAAGATTGGAATTTTTAAACGATTTTCAAAATGAAATACAGTTTCCATACAGTTTCAAACTAATTGAATATGTCGCAAATTGTAGATTCCCTAAGAAGGAATACAAAAATTGTAATCCTCATCGAAGTTCCACTTCGAAAAGAATCATCACTGCATCACTTTTTTTGAAAGTGAGTCCAATTTTGTGTAACCTCATTTAATTTTTGTCTGCTTTTCTAACCTATCCCGAAGGTCAACATTATCACCCGAACATTACGAAATTTTACATGGAGAAATGAAATTTTCATTATTTAGCGGGATATATGTCGAAGAATTGTCATATATATTATCTGAAGGAAATAGGCTAATAATATATCCAAGAGGAGTGGTTGACCTTTAAATTGATACCAATGTGTTACACAGGCCACAGTAAGCTATAATACCCTCACAACATAGGTTTGTAGGTATACAAATCGAAATAAGTTCTATATATAAAGGTTTTGGCCCCAATTTTTCAACCACTGAAACATATTTTTCCATATCATTTTCAGTATACATCCATGGTATAGCCTCCACATAAAGATCATGTTAATTTTCCGATTTCCAACTGGAGTGCCGGTAATTTGGACCAGAAGTTTTTTAGAGCATGAATAACCTCATAACCTTCATATAAAAATCCCGACCGATTGAAGAAATTTAAAAGTGGTTGTAAATTGGCATTTCGGGTTCGTAGAAAACAAAACTTATGTTTTCAAAAAAAGTTTAAAACATGAAAAGTTCCGGAAAGTCCCCTCGACACCGCTACTCATTAAAAAAAAAGTTTATAACAATTATACCCCCCCACAGGAGATAATCAATGTGAAGCATAAACTTACAGCTTTACCGCTCGTCCTCTATCTTCATTTGTTTTATATGCACTTTTCCAAATGTATACATTTTTTGGTATGTATACACGTCGGCGTGTCGAACCATTAATTGTCACTGAATAATACAGATAATGCCAATAGAAGCCAATTTTGACAGGCTGCAATGAGAGAGAAATCCAAAAACAAAAAAAGAGTTTTACGTGCCATAGAGACTCATCACATCGATGTCGCTGCATGTTTTGAGCAACACCTCCGGTGGTGCAACTGTTGCATTTTATGTGTCAATTTTGCAAAAAGGTTTGAAAAAAAAGACAAAAAAAAAGAATATCACAAAATGGAAAATTGAAAAGATACAAATGGACACACACACAAATAACAATGTTAATGAAATGTTTGTATTATTGTACCCTTTAACATATGGGATTTGATTGTTAGTAAATTGGCGTTGGTTGTTCAAGGGAATTTTACGATTTGTTGGAACAATAAGACGGGCGTTTGAAAAAGATTTATAGTACTGATTTTGAATATTAATTTTTTATATCTGTAAAATATCTGAAGATTGGATATTGCCATTGTCATCGAAACTCTTGAGCGACAATACCCAACACAATACATTTTACTAATGGCATTTTACATGTGCTTGTCGTTGAGAATGAACTAGTGACATGGTCAGTAGTTTGTAGATATAGACACAGCGTCACATATGTGGGCACGGTCAGTATTAAGTCAATAATTTTTAGATATAGACACAAGGTCATATATGTCACTTGTAAGTCTTTTATAATTTCTGTTGCTCAGTTTTTTCTTAAACTCGCGTTTTTAACTAAATTTCTGTCTACTGCCGCCAAAATTATTTCTAATAAAAGAAAATAAGAAGAAACAGCTGTTGACCATATGGAGGCATATCGCTACAATAGAAGACAAAAGCGATACAACACCCCAAATTTCCTTTCAGGGACAATAGAGGTCTTCTATGGCCAGAATCTATCCTGCATGCAACATTTCGTGAAGATTGGTCCAAAACTGCGGCCCGCATCGAGTTTACAAATTATAATACACAGACGAACGGACGGCCGGGCACACATGTCTAGATCGACTCAGATAGTCAAGATATGACGATCGGTATACTAAAAAGAAGGTCTAGGACCAATATTAGCGGGACCACAGATAGATATAATACAATGTTGTGCAGGATACCATTTTAGTAAAGAGTTTTACAATTCTAAGTGCGGGTGATACGGTTGTATGGGGTCTACAAGGATTTTTATGTTTTAGTGCTTCTTCGATATAGATTATTTATTGCAATTTACAAAAAATGATATTTGAAACACCTCCTCATTTTGATTAGGGTTAAGAACTGACAATGTGTAAAATTGTTAACTTTAACAAATCAATTACAGCCATTGTCCATTAAACATAGTTTTATGTACACAAACAATGACACTACACTTCAGCTACGAACATAATAGTTTTGTTGATTTCCAATTTGAAGAGTGTCATAAAGCATTTTACGCTTCAACACTTCGCCAAGTGGTAACAATGATCGGCTTTACAGCTTTTAGCCAACGGAGCAGGAGCAGCCGGACATGCAATGCAATTCATATCTGTGGGCAGCTGGAAACATTGTTATTTTATTTATTCCGTTTTTTGTTGTTGCTGTGAAAATAAATAGGCAAACTAAACAGAAACAAAAAAATTAACAACAGTTGTTCAGTTCAGTTGTTTTAATCACTGACATTAAGTGGTTTTTGGCAAACAACAGCAACGGTTGATAGGCTACTGCGGACTGTGAAAAAAGCTACAACGTTTTTTGTCAACTGACCGATTTTTAGTTTTTTTGTTACAAAATTACCACAAATACTTCAACAAAAATTCAACAGTATTGTCATTTAGCAACAGCAACAACAACAATGAAAACAAAAACTCTGCTTAACCACAAAAAACACTAATTATTTCATATTCGGTACGGTTGTTGTTGTTTTGTTTTTGCTGCTGGTGCGGCATTATGCGGTTAACAAAAACGACAAACGAAAAAAAAAAATAAATCTACTACTAAAACAAATAACACGAAATAAGCAACAATAGCAAATAATGCATAGTTGCACACTCACACACACACACAAAGCCGCACTCACTCTCAAACATGGCCATTGAAACATAATAACATTTAAACAAGTTGTTTACAAAAACAAAATTTGAAAGACCTGCCCCCCAAAGCATAACAACAATAAGAGGCACTAATTGAGGCACATTCAACTAATTTCCTTCAAGCTCCCAAAGGCTCTGACATAAGAGCAGGCTTTTTTTGTTGTATTTTCCATTCGGGCAATCAACAACAGCAACAAACAACTTGTGTCCAGTTAAAACAACATGATATACCACATCTGTCTGGGCATGGGCTACTTCTATTCAAACACACACACACACACGGAAAAGCAGCAAGTAGAAACATTTTGGAGTGTTGCATGCAACATGCTAAACTCAAGTTTTACATGATATACAGGCAGGCAGTCAGGCGGCACACCGAAACTTACTTGCTGACCTCAAACTCAAAAAAGTAAAGCAAAACAAAATCAACAACAGCAGCAAAAATGCTTCAAAACTCAAAGACCAGCAATGAGAATTGCTGAACACGAAGGACGAACTTAGCCAAGTGAACTTAGTGTTGTTTAGAACAAAAGAAAAACACAGATACAAATGATACATCAACCAAAACTATGTTAGCAACAACAATAATAATAACAACAACAATAGTACTAGACTAGATCTAACAAAAGCTGAAATGATATGAACTGACACCAGGAGAAAAAAACAATCCTTTATGTTGAAAATTTAAAACAATTACCAAAATAAACATTGTATCAACACATATTTCAAATTTTGCAAATTTGACTTTAAAAAGTTAATATTAGAAATATAGATTTTTCGTTAGAAAAAATGACTGAAAAAACCAATGTTCAAAAACATTTGCAAGCCATCTAGTTTTGAACGCAATGCCGTATGTAAGACATGAAATTAGTATCTACAAAAACTTTTTGTATTTTTTTGAAGTAGTTGGCCTGTATTGTAAATTATAATGGACAGACGGACGGACACACATGTCTAGATCAACTCAGCTAAAATGTGGGTTCAGTACCAATATTTCGCGGCGTTACATACTTTTGGGCCACACAAAGCTATAATACCATGACAACATAGTTGTGTTGGTATACAAACCGAAATAAGTTCTGTTTAAAAATCTCAATATTTTCAAGATTTTGACAGCATTTTTTAATCCATTAAAAATATTTATTAAAAATGTTAAGAACTAATAAATAATTAAAATGATTAATTTGAGCATGAATCGAATAAAAAAACACCTGTAATTTGACACAGTGAGTTCTCTATGGGTACCAAATATCCATGCAAAAATGTATACCCAAGTTTTCTGATAGCCCCCATACAAAGGTACCCCTATTTTGAGTATATACCCAAAAATTTAGTATAAACTCATTAACTGGCGAACCACTTGATATAGGCGGCCAAAATTTGGGTCAGATAGTTATTATATAAATACTGGTAAGGGGTCTCTGGGTCCATGTTTTGGAAGCCCTCGGTCCTTCACATTCTTCAGGTACCTTCACCCAAAGCGTCAAAATTTTCAATATTTATAAATATCATATATATAAATGTCAAAACTTTATAAACTTGCAAATTTAATTTTAAGAGATTTTAATATCCGTGTAATTCCGAAGACCTACCCAAACCATAGGCTGAGGGAATATACCTGTCGACAAACAGTTTACTATCTGTGGTTAGATTCAACAATGTTTTTCTAGACCACATCTTCGGATTTATCACCACGACCAGAATTTACGCGGCCAGAAATTTCTCTCGAAACAATTTAGCGATCTCGGAATTTTCCTGTCCGATCTGTTGACTATGGCTATGATTTAAAGAAATAATGTAACAATTTGATTCCCGTGGTCTTCGTGACGTTTTTCTTATCCGGCATGGAGGAATTCTTTAGGGTGGACTTATTTGTATTACTATTAAAATTAATAGTTGCTTTCTAAGGTGAGATTTTATATTCGACAAAGCTATGTTGTAAGGATATTAAAGCTTTATGTGGCCTCGAGAGCTTGTAACGCTGTAAAATACTGGTCCTAGGCCCACATTTTATATACCGATCATATCTCGACCAGCTTAGTCGATGTTGGTAATGATCCGTTAATATTTAGGTGATGAAGTGGTCCAACAACTTAATTTTTGTCTGTTTTTCTGCTCAATTATGACCCGAACACCACGACATTTCATAAGAAGGGATGTGACCAACGAATAAGCATGACTTTTTTATGAAGATCGGTCAATATTAATCGGCTCAAATGGATCTAATACTTAATACTTACGGTGGTCAACGTATTACCATTACCGCTAGTAGACGGAACATTTTGCATGAATTTCCGGTTATGATCAAGCCGATAATATTCGATGATTATCAAATGATATTTGGAGGATGAAAACGCACGACAACGTTATTTTTGACTGGTTTTCTAGCCATCACGAATTGTCCATGGGAATACGACCTGACCAACTAATTTGAATGGTGAATGGTAATTAGCGAAGCAAATGGACCAAAATTTTTTTGTGTAAAATAACAACATTTGAATCTGTTGACCTCTAATCGGCCAATAAGATGCAAATGTCGCGAAACACTGAATATAGTACCACAGAAACTTATTGTTATTTGAATGTGGTCTTGTAAGGGCAGTGATCATTTGAAAGTAATTTTAAGTGAGTTATTTATACTATTTCGAGTCGAGCTTAATGATCGAAGTTTTGCAATCAAAAGGAAAACCAGGAGAAGAACCTACGTACCCACCATTATGCGAGGCGTTTGGCTGTTGGTTAAGCGGCTCATCAGGCATATTGGACTATGTGGCTTTGCAAAGGTCGTATGTTGATAACTTGTATTTTTTCCGCCCTGATGCGAAACTTGCATATGCGAATTAAATTCAAATTTGTCATGATTTCTTCGACATGAAGAAAGCTTCTTTGGTGGTACACAATGATTCATTGTTTGAATTTCTCTGAAAAATAGCTAATAATCTGTGTTGTATACCTTTGTATTGACCTTTCTATGTTGCTCAATCAGAAAAATCTTCACAAATCAGTTTTGCTAAAGAAATGTGGGACTATTTGCTTCAACTACCAAGTATTGTTAAATTCTGAAGACCCGCACTTTTGCGAAATCCACAAGATCGAACCGTTATCATAGACAGGCATTCATGCAATATAGTATTTATGCTGATGGTAAATATTCCGAAAAGTGATTGTCAAATGGGCCTAATTTTATAGAGCCTATGTTACTACGAGGACATTCCTTGGCGTACTGTGGAAACCTCACAAAAATATGTTGAGAGTTGGAGTTTATCGGAAACATCCACTGTTAGTGTAGTTACTTTTATGTTCATAAGCGTAATTTCGAAGCGATTTTTTGACATTTTGTATGTTCAATGAATTCTAGCCAACTAGAGTCCATAATTTTTCAATTATGACATAATCCCCATATGCAGGTGTCGATGCTGGAGGTGGAACTTACCTTTTTACATTATTTTATGGTAAATTGCTATAAAAACTTTAGAACTCGTATTGTAAAATCTTGTTTACCATCATACCGAGAAGTATATTGGATTTGAACTTGGAGTGCGCATACTTTATGGCGCATTGCGTATATGCAGCACTGGTCATCGCAACTTTGAATGTTTTCCTTCATATGTCAATTGTAAACATATGTTCCACAAAGCTTTATTGTAATTAATAAAACTCCACCTTTTGACATATCTCACATTTAACATATAAACACAACTATAATTCAACATTATTAAAATGTATAACGGTAAATGGGTGTGTGTGTTTTATTTTGGAAACTCTTCAAAAATTAATGAACGTAAATTGCTTTGAATTGTATAAGATAAAATGTCAACTGAAATCCCTGGCAATTCATTCATTCACAAATTGTTTCCCAGTTCAGCATTATTACCCAAAACTTATTTGAAGAGTTAAAAAATGTTTGCACTCTGAATGCCTCACTGCTACGAATCAATTATACTGGGCTACTACAACTTCTGATGTACGGTTTCTACAACTTTAGACTATGGTGATGGTGACAGCTCACTCTGTACGGACGTACTTAGTCATGTCATGCTGTTGAGAAATTGTGACAAAAATAAGTACATGTCGAGTCGAGTCGAGCCCCATGGGTGGCCAAAGCGGAGCGATGCCGAGAGTGCTGCTTGTGCAGCTCCTATATGCATTTATCAGAAAATTATAACTTTGAAGCTTTCCAAAAATTAAAAGTACTTTTCTCATCACATACTTACACCGTCGTACATCGTCCTCGTCCGTCAGCTCAGTTCGCATTGTTCTCGTGCTAAAAACACTCCGGCAATGTGTAAGTGGTATTTGATGGCTGGCTAGTAGTGTTAGGTGGTAGTGGAGAGCTTCCCTCACATCCTCGCAACATGCCTGTAATGTTTGGTAGCAACAATTGTTTCAAACAATTTAATTAGTTGTTAAAAACTATTGTTTTAACATGTCCTCATGCGAGTCGAGTACGAACAAGTTACATATTGTTCGAAAAGTAGTTAACAACCGAGAAGAGCACTAGTCATTTACGGGAGTGTGCAAGTGAGTGAGTGAGCGGGCGAGTGTGTAAAGTAAATACATTTGGTCTGTCTGTCGGTTAGTCGGCAGATCCTTGGGACATATGGTATTAGTTAATCCTTTTGCCGGCAAGAAAGAGGTTCTGCCGGAAACTCATAAGGCAAGAAGGACGGAAGTAATGACAGAAATCTTTTCCCTAAAAAGGGTATTTACTGGGATACGCCTTTGACTTTGTTTACAGGATGTCGTAATTGTAGACAATGCCCAAAAACCAAATTGGGAGAAAAGTGAAGACAAGTTTTATATTTATGTAGTTTTAGTGTATATAAAACAACAACAACAACAACAAGCAACAATAGGTAGGTACCACATAAGGTTAGTTTGTTGGGTTATGGACATAATTCGAATGTATTTTAAATGAGCAGAATTATGGATTTGTTAGTGCGTAAATAGGATAATATTGGCATTATCTCACCTAATGGGAATTATATTATTGGTTTTCAATAAGAGTTTATGGGTAATTTGTATATTCCGCGCATATGACAATTTAAAAAACCAGTAAGGAAAGTAGTAAAGTCGGACTGGGCCGACTATATAATACCCTTCACCACTTTGGGTATATTGTACATATGTATCCTAACAATTGCATGTCTATCTTCTCCAACCTATCCTAACGTTAATTTCTTTCGAGCAGATTTAGAACCGTCTGCGTAACATAGGGAAAATTTATGGAAAACGCTATTCGGTACGCCGCGTTGTTAAAAATATAATTTATATGTGGGAGCTATATCTAAACCGATTTTCACGAAAATTAAAACACATCTTTCTAGACATACTTCAGTACGCTATGCCAAATTTTGTTCAAATCGAAGGATGTATAGGGACCTTGGTGCATCATTTACAAAAAATCGGACGAAAATATATATGGGAGATATGTCGAAATATAAACCTATTTTCCCCAAACTCACCACTCATGATTCTAGACTCAATTCAGTACGCTATGCCAAATTTCGTGCAAATCGAAGGATATAAAGGGTCTTTGGTGCACTATTTACCTAAAATCGGTCGAAAATATATATGAGAGCTATATCTAAATCTCAACCGATTTTCCCGAAACTCACCACTCAACATTCTAGACTCAAATTAGTACGCTAAGGCAAATTTTGTGCAAATCGAAGCATATAAAGGGACTTTGGTGCACATTTACCTAAAATCGGACGAAAATGTATATAGGAGCTATATCTAAATCTGAACCTATTTTCACAAAATTTAACACACATCGTTCTAGACATAATGCAGTACGCTATGCCAAATTTCGTGCAAATCGAAGTATATATAGAGACTTTGGTACACCATTTACCTTAAATCGGACGAAAATATATATGGGAACTATATCCAAATCTGGACCAATTTTCAGGAAACTTGAATTTCGAGGTTGAGGAGTAAATTTTTTGAGAACATATAAACTTGGAAGGTATAAATTATTCATTGATAGCTAGGCAATATCGCTTGAGGTTCCGATTATGGTCAAGGTCTACACTTATAATTTCCGCTAGTGATCAGATGATATTTACAGGATAAAATAAACCAAAAACTTTATTTTTGTTTTGTTTTCAAGTTGCTCCAGACACGAAAATTATTTCCATGAGGAAGGGAATCTGGCCAACTGATTAGAATGACTGTTTTGGTAGTCATCAATCAATATGCAGCTTGAAAAATCAACCAAGACTTTTCTGTGTTAAATTAAAAAAAGTTGGAGTTCTTTGGTAGTTGTGTATGGAATCATATGTACGACCCGTTTGACTGTACTGCTCCGTTCACTGATTTTATAACCAAATTCTACTTTTCCTAGAATTCGGAACATATTTTTGTTACCTCTTCTATCTATATCTTCTCTTATGGAAATACCAATTTTAGAGCAAGAGCAAGTCCTAATCTGTACTCTATGAACCATAATGCCGTAATTGTGCAAACTCATTACTAATTGGAAAATTCGAAAACCGCGAAAATTCAACAATGATACCGATATCAAAATGCTAGCTCAATTCGTACACTTATAGCAGGTGTTTTGAAATCCGTAGCCTGCATTCCGATTTCCACCTGTCTACATATTTGAAAACATACATTCTCACAGTGATTACCCTAAGATGATTTTCTCAAACATTTACTGGATTTTGTATATATTTCCAATATTGATTTTTTTCCAAAAATATTTGTTCGACTATGGATTAACCAACTAAGAAATGTCCTTTTAAAATCACTTCTTTAAAAATGATTCAAAACAAAAAACTTCACCAAACTTCCCTTACGGAAATATGCAATTGAAAATAAATGTAAGATCTTAAATAATTTGCCTTAAATGACAAAAAAGTATATATAACGAAAAATATCCCTCTCACAAATCTCTTCTTCTGACACACATCGAATGAAACATATTTGCCAAATACTATTACTCTATGTAATCCATGGTGTTACTCAAACTACCGTTTCGCGTTTTTTCTTTCATTTTTTGTCATTTCCTTCAGCTTGCCTTAGCTTCCCAACAAATAAGGAACATTTTCTATTTTATTAATGCCTTCTGGCGATTCACGCTGTTACAAAACGCAGTTCGCACAGAGCTTTGCCTTACTATCGTCAAGAAGATTTTGCAAAGCGATTGCGACTAAAAGCGGAAAAACTTTGTTATTAATTCACTTATAGTCAGCCACCTACCCATCCAGCAGCCAGCCAGAAAGCAACGATTTGGGAGTTTTTTCTTTCGTTATCGCGTTCGTTTAATTTTTTTTCTTCGTGTAATTCTTTAACAGAAATTTGCTTCCCCGAATCTTTTGCAACAATTTTTTCGTCTTTTAGTTGGAAACTAAATTTGATTAACGCACTTTATTCTGCAAGTGACAGAATTTTTGTTGTTTTTCCTTTTTTTTTGGTAGCAACAAAAAATACTCCCACCTTATGCGTGGCGGGGTACTTGGTGGGTGACAATCGTTACGAATATTTTTTTTTATTTTTGTGACTAGCTGTTGCTGCTGGTGATATTGAGTGGTGGCAGCAGAATGAACCCATACCACTTTTCCGGCAAGTGGAAGAAGAAAACATGTGTCAGAATAGTTGAGTATGGATATCATTTTTTTTTTTACAAAAATGGTAACATAAAGAAATGAAAGACTTTAAAATAATATAAAAAAATTACTTTGCAAATTATTTCCTGTGAGAGTAAATCTTTTTTTTATTATATATAAAACATTGTATTTAATGGAAGTATGTTTTCACAAACTTAACAAGGTGACTTAATTAGTCATTTTAAATATATTTTAATTTCTCTAATAAATTGTCCAACCGAAAATGCTTTAAATATTGATGTTGCCAAAATGGCCAAAAAATTATAAACTAATTTTCACTGATATCGAATTGAAATGGAAATTTTGTTGGCAACGAAAGACTGGCAACAAACATGGACCAATTAAATTTGATTTGTTGGCAAAACTTTTACAAAGTCAAAAAGTACAGAATTCCAAAACAAATTTAGAACATAACATACTCTCGTATCTCTCTTCTCCTCTGGCTATCCTGCCCAACAAAAGGGTACAATTGTAATTGCTTCAGTACACACAAAATTCCTTTACTCTGTTGTATTTTGTTGTCGTTGTCGTTGCTACGTAGATGTCAGTTTGTCAACTAAGTCATATTAAAAGTCCATTATGTTTACAGTTGGCCAATAAAACAAAAGCCCCCTTTTGGACTGCACGAAAGAATCCTTTTTATGTCCCTTGAACATTTTAACTTTAATTTATTTTAATTTTCGGACAAATGAATTAAATGTAAATTCTTAGTTCCAGGAACTATGTGGCAATGTGAATAATTAACGATGTAGTTGGGAAGTATTATTAGTTTCATTGTGAAGTAACGTTAACGTCAAAGTGATCGGTATAGACATAATTTTGTTTACTTCTGGTTAAATTGATGATGAAACAATTAATAAAATTAAAATTAATATATTATTTCGAGAAGCAAATACATATTTCAAACGACTACATTCATATTGTGGAATACGATGGGTTTAGCGACATGACTGAGATTTAATTTGAAATTATTTCTAATAAAAAAGTTATGGATGTTAGATCAAACACTTCGTATTACATACAGCTGTAGTGTTAATCGCATATCAACACATACTATTTTCAAAATTATTAAATATTTTCAAAATTAATATTAACATGTGAAATTACTCTTCTGATTTAAGGTTGTTGTTATGCAGTAAATTTTCTACGAAGAAAATAATCCTTACTATTCCATATCCAGCTCCATTTTTAGTTTAGACATTCGGATTTCTTAAATGGAGAAGAACATTTTCAACATAGGTCCATGTTTTATGCTAATATCTTATTAAAGGCCCCGCCTCATTTTCTCTATTTCATAGACTTCTAAATTGCCAGTCCGAGTTGTTGAGCCACATCTCTGCAGAAATTTTTCGATATAGGGCGACGTGACATTTCGTTGTTCGTTGTTTTGATGTAGTCCCCATATAATGGTTGGAGTATTTTTCTATATTACGGATGTTTTAACAATCATTTATCACCAATGATGTTGGAATTTTGTATTCCGGGTTCTTGGAGGGCGAAGAATATATCTGCAATAGTTTTCATGTTTTGGCATAGTCTCACATCCTCATATAAATATTGTCTTGCCCCCACTTTCGGTATTTCGAACGATGTGGCTTTAATATGGAATATTGAATTCCTTGTAAGTAAAAAGGTTTTTCCACATATTATTGAATATATTTTCATGCTTTAAATAAAGCCTATATTCAAAAATTCCGCCTAATTTTCGGTATGTTTACATTTGTGGTCCGATTTTGCAACGTCAGCTCAGTAAACTAAAACTTAACTTTTTCAGAGCATCAGCAACCCTCTTGCAAACAATACAATGCTATAGTCTCCTTATAAACATCCCGAAGAAGGAATTTTGAATGCACACCACATGATAGAGGGTAAAAAGTACCTGTTCAAAATATGATACTTTCTGCGTGAAGTACAAGTAGAATTTGACGAATATAGATAATATTTGCTATCCAATTCTCATCATATGAAAATTGTGTAATATTAATCCTTTGTAAGAGAAGTAGTGTATTGGTAAAGCCCACGAGAAGACGGAACAACGAGCTATAGGCAATAGACAATAGGGACGGTTGCCGGTTAAAAGATATATCTGAAAGCTTCATACTATATGAAAATGTGAAACGATATTAATCATTTTTGTAGGAAAACTTGACATCCAATGATAAACCAAAATTTCAAATTATGAACTATTCGATGCAGACTTGGTTCAGTTGACCATTCACGAACTTGAACTAAAATGTTCCTTCCAATACATTGAGTTAGTATTGTAGAAACTACATTCCATGAAAGTCAAGCCCAAGATCTTAGAGGAACTACAATGGTCCAATGATGCCACTAGTCCATAAACCGCACTCAACTTCGACTTTCACTGGATGCATTCGTATCTTGTTTAATGTTGCTGATTTAAGATAACATGCATAATAATAATGAATTCAATGATTTGCCAGCGTCGTTAGTTTGTAAAACTTTACATGGAATCCAATCAGAACAGTGTTTTTCATTGTTGTTGTTTTATTATATTGAGGACAGTGAAAGATGTTTTAATTTTTATTTTTGGTCAACCATCTTTAGAGGTAATGTTTGTGAGAAAAGCAACTAGTTTATTGCGTCGTTAGATCTAGATATGAACTCTTTGTATACACAAAAAAAATTTCATTCACGGACAACCCGAAATACAAAATCAAGGGCACTTCGTTTGGATTGGTTCGATTTCAAAATACCTTCAGTCGGTCAGGATCTTAAATGGGTGTTACATCAAAACATGTAATTACATGGGACATTTTCTGATAGCAGATTCTTATCCTTTTAGAACCCGAAATTCTTAATTCTATATTTGGACAATACCTTTCAAATAACTAGCGTATGGTGATATATTGCAATTTCAAGAAAAAGACACAGTCACGCCTAAATCTTTTTAAGTGTAATACTACTTCTCTAATTTGTTATATCCTTAAATGTAATTAAAATAATATTATATTATACTAAGAATTTTCATTGAGGTTAGCATTAATTTGAATTAAAATAAAAAAGTAACTGCATTCACCACCACGATAATATTAAAATAATAATAATAATTTTGTTTAACAAACGTAATGTCTTCCCTTATTAGCCTTTTGCAACATTTTGTAATTTGGTTCTAAATAAAGAAAACCTCATAAAATGAAATTCGTTACCATTTTTTTTTAATATTTATTAAAGGTTGGAATGCATGAGTATGCACTTTGTAACATCGCTGGAATTTATCCTTTCTTGCCGATTACAAGCTACAGCGATGCCACAGTTATTTTTCATTTAAAATCGGGTTACACATCTCCAAAAAAACCCGTTCTTAACCATTTACGGATGTTGTCATGCGAACTTAACTGTTTATGACCCTCTCGCTCCCTATTTTTTTCCTCTTTCTCGGCTGCGTATTTTAGCAAACAGCGAAGGCAACATTGAAAAATAAGAACTATGGCGTGTTTTTTTTATCAAGCTACGTAACAGAAAGATAATCTCAAAAAGAATATTTAACTTCTCCGGTATTAT
This sequence comes from Musca vetustissima, assembly GCF_032173495.1. Taxonomy (NCBI): domain Eukaryota; kingdom Metazoa; phylum Arthropoda; class Insecta; order Diptera; family Muscidae; genus Musca; species Musca vetustissima. The sequence continues at coordinate 40,052 of NW_026876126.1, forward strand.
TTTGTGTGGTATACAGTGGTTTAGAATGAAACAAAACTAGTCTTTAGGTAAATAAATAACCGTCATATGCTTTCAAAATTTGGAACATAAAATGACAAACTACACTTTTCGGTGTCCGAATAAAAAAACATAATCTTGTAATAAACATTGAATTATTGAGTACGATATATCTGTACTTACCAAAATGTTAAATAATGTAGAATTCTTAAAAAAATACTTTTTTACAACGGGGCTCTATATGTAAGACGTTTCTTTTCGAAGACAGGAATTGCTCCAGTTTGCTGTCTTCAAAAAATATTCACTTACACTGAAGGATAAAACCAGTGTCCTAGGATTTATTTCACAAAACAAGAAAACCAGCAACAAGGAAACAAAAGCTTCTACATCCCCAGCATTTTTTTGCGATCAAGAAAGGTGAAAAATTATGCTAACAAGGATGCAACACATACGCCAACAAAACAAAAAAAATACATCCTTCTAACAAGCTTACACGCACACACTCCAACTCCAACAACATACGTACGTTTTATATTAATCCGTATTCGTACACCTACGTACAATGTAATGCATACCGGTTTCCCCGGAAGAAAAAATCATGAACCCAAGTACAACAACCAAAATAGCCAAGCTCTTGTAATGAGTGAAGCAAAGATGAGGAGCAAAGTTGTATTCTACGATTTGTTTTAATTCGTAAAGCAATTAAAAAAGTTTCGCATTTCGTTTGTTTTGTAATTTAATTACAATTTTAAGAATATCTCTCTTGGATGAAAGAGTTTTTTTTCCTGTTCCGTTCTTCTTCAATTTCATTGTGTTCTCCCTAGTCTGGTTTCTTTTTAGACTAAGGATTCATGTTTTTTTATTCTTGTTTTATATTTGTGTAACCAAGGATATGTTGAATTTGGCTAAGATTTGTTGCAGAATAAACACAGACATGCACATACACCTACTATTCTTGTTAAATTTTTTTCTGTGCGTATACGCCAACATTTTATCCCTTTTCTTAGTTCATATTTTGTGAACTAAAATTTATTTGTCATGTATTTTTTAAATACAATTTATTATTTTCGAGTTTTTCTTAGGAGCTTATAAGTGTAATGAAAAGACACCGGCCGGGCACAAAGAATTTAACTCATAAGTGTAATGAAAAGTCATATATAAAGTATATATAAATTCAAAATTCTATGACGATGTAGCCATGTCCGGCCGTCTGTTGTAATTACGCTATCTTCTGAAGGAATTGAGATAGGGTGTTGAAATTTTACATAGGGCTGCATTTTGTCTGTCAAGTTCGAAGATGAGCTATATCGGTCCACGTTTATGCATAGCCCCCATATAAGATATAAGCACTCCTCAATATTCGGTATTTTGAGGTTATAGAACGCGCCTTTCAACCGAATTCGCTGAAATTTAGCACATTGGGTTCTTATTAGGTACATAACGTTTCCACGCAAAATTATAAATATCGGTTTACTTTTTCTGGTAGACCCCATATAACGGTACCTCCCAATTTACCTTGTTTTCGGAGTTCTTAAGCGCGTTCTTCCACCAAATTCGCTGAAATTTGGTACCAAATGTCTCTACTAAAAATTATAAATATTGGTCCACTATTTCTGGTAGGCTCCATATAACGGTACCTCCCAATTTTATATTTGGTACATTCGGTTTTTATTGGGTACAAATTTTTTCCACCGAAAATTATAAATATAAGTCCAATTTTTGACCTTGTTTTTCAACCAAATTCACTGCAATTTTGTATTTTATAGTTCTATTTGGATAAAAATATCCCTTTCCAAAAATTATTTATATTCGCCGCCTTTTGTGTGTAGTTCCAGCAACAGATTTGTTGCGTATGGGGGATATTCTATACTAGAAATTATCAGTATATACCCTACAAAATATGGAATTCTAAGACGATTAAGTCGATTTAGCATTCTGTTGTAATTCTTCTACCTTTAGGGGATATCGAGATAAAAAACTACAAGGTCAGGTTGGAGAATAAACTATATCGGCCCGCATTTAGCCCTAGACCCTATATAAAAATACCTACTGATTTAATAACTAGGGTGAATGAAGGTTTTGTGAAAAAAGAAAATTTTAGGTTCGAAATTGAGCTATAAAGGTCCTCAATTAGGCATAGCCCCTCATATAATGTTCGGTAAATCCTACACGATTTAATCAATATTGGTTTTCCTTTAGGTATAGCCTTTAACTTTATACATATTCTCTACCCCAAACATGGGATATCATTATCGGTCCACGGTTTGGGGTTTTGAGATTTTATGAAAAATTACCAATAAAAATGTATTAATCTTGTATGTGCATTTTGGATTACGAAATAGCTTGCTACAATTGCCGGTATAGGTCAATTTTTGGTATGTCCCATTATTCCTTACATCAGAAATCTCGACATTATAACATAGTTCCTCGTGGGATGGGAGACATCATTGCTAATAAATGTCTATATTCGAGGGTGAAAATATCAGGAATTTAATATTAATATTTCTGACAGCTATAGCATGGGCATCTCAAATGATCCATTTTATTTTGCATGAAAAACCACAGATGAAAATGCTTCCTGCAAAATGGGTGCCGCATTTGTTCACAGTCGGTCAAAAATGCATAAGAATTAACATTTCTGAAACTTGTTTGGATTTTTGATGAGACATAGATCCACCACTATACTCCAAAGACAGAGAAACAATCCAAACAATGGATTGGAGTTGGAGGAAGTGTCCAAAGATGGCAAAGGTTATGACAACGTTTTTATACCCTACACAACTATGTTGTCAGGGTATTTTATTTTTGTGCAGCCCCAAGAGTTTGTAACGCCGCGAAATATTGGTCCTTTAAGTATCGATCGTCATATCTCGACTAGCTGAGTCGATCTAGACATGTGTGTCCGTCCGTCTGTCCATTATAATTTGTAAACACGATATAGGCCACAGTTATGGACCAATCTTCACGAAATTTTGCATGTAGGATGGGTTCGGCCCAATCAAGACCCCTTAATTTTTGTCGGTTTTTCTGGTCGCTCAAAAGGCCGCAATTATGGCCCAAACATATCGAATTTTTACATGGAGAAGGGGATTGGGGCAAAGAATAAGCATGCCTATTTTGATAAAGATCGGTCAATATTTAGCGTGTCAAATGGACCCTGACTTGTGTGAAAAATTACAAAATTTGTATTTTATAGCGTATAAATTAACCCCATACACCCGAGAAGTTGATAGTATATCCAAAAGGAGTTGTTGACCTTTAAATTGATGACGGGTGCTTACATATTCAGATAGTATTTAGTAACCCATTACCCCACTAGAGGGCGGAAATATAGCGCTGATCACTTTGAAATGTTCCATGAGGTTCTAGTTATGGTCAAGGACTTTAATTTTCGGTGATGATCAGATAATAACATTGGAATGAAGTCGATCTACATGTCACAATTGAAAGCTCAACATCACAACATTACCCACGGTAAAGAGAATCTGGACAATAACAGCACTCGTCTACTGATATTAGAAATATTCGTTGACATCTAGTCGGTCTAGAGTGTGCAAATATCGCGAAATATTCCCCAAGCTCTATACTCTAAAACCATAGAAAGTTAGATTTTCGTCGTTGTGTAGGGTATCATATGATCGGTCCCGTCCGACTATACGCTCACTATTTTTTTCATCAAGACAACGCACCCTAAAACGTGCGGCATCGTTTCTCCTAATGACACAAACAGACCACTTGCAAATGGAGTCGAAGTGCTACATAGATTAGAGTAGTGGCTAATTATGCTATAGACATTGCAGTTAGAGAAACCATTCGATAACACCAGTAAAATTGTGTCCAAAAAGAACAGCAGCTGTATCTTAAAACTAGCTTGATATTGATATCAGGTTGGTGAAGTAGCCTCACATTATCAGAAAACGAATATCCCGACATAACATGTTGATTTTTTCCAGGGATTCATGCCTTTACATTTCCCGAAAATATAGACAAATTTTAAATTTATTATATCTTGACCTAAACTCACCAGAAATCATTGAATGTGGGTGTAATGAATAATATTACAATACCTTTTTCATATAAAACCCCATTCCATTCGAATCACATTGAAATTCATCAGAATTGTTTTGTTGTGAATAATTTGCTTTCTTATTTTATTATTTATACATATTTCAATTTAATTTGTTTACGTTTTTTCCTTTTTTGTATTGTTTTGTTGTGGCAATAAGGTTTTTTGTATTTCTTCCACTTCATTGTTGTTTTCATTTTCAAATTTACATAAGATTTCCGGGCAGATTCAATGTTTTCAGCTTCTTCTTGTTCTTCTTGATGCAGAGGTATGATTTCTAGCTCATTTCATGCGGCATAGTTATGTTTTGTTGTGTGTTGCTGCTCGGCACTTATTTAAATGTAATCCAAAGAAATCATGTCATAATAAATTTTCTGTTATTCTGTATGTCTGTGCATATTTTTTATTTTATTCTATTATATTTTTTTATTATTTGTTTAAATTATTCAGTTGGCAAGTTGAAAAAGTAGAGCATAAACAAATAAGTGTGTCAATTTTAAATGTTTCGTCATTTCACAGACATATTGCAGTAAAACAAAGATTTGTTTTCGGCTTCGCCAAGAAATTGAGTTGATGTGTGTGCCTCCGTAGGGTTTATTTAATTTGTTTTGTCATAATATTAGGCAGATAGACTACTAATAGAAACAAATCATAACGTCTATTTTACTACGTATTTTCATAATTTTATTCACAAGTACTTAAAATGTGCACATTATAGAATGATGAAAACTGACTTTCCTTACAAGTAAATAAACTGAATTGATAATTATTTTATGTATGTTATTGACCAATTTTTGTAATAATTGATAATCATTTTATTTTTAAAATTTTTTTTATAATGAAAATACTAATAATATTTGTTCACTCAATACCTCACTAAAATCTATCATTGTTTCTCATACTTGGTGTTCTTATTTTTCAATCTTCAAATTTTACTCCATAGGAAATGTGTACTAATAATATCGGTTTAACTTTCAAAAGTCCAATAAAAATTACCAAGGCAAACGAAGACATTCTCTAACTTTTTACACAGATACACCAACACAAACAAATAAATACAAAATGATCATAAAACAAACCCGCAAATAAAGAAAATGAGAAATATTACTTGAATTTTCTTTTCATAAAGGCAGCAGACAAAAACAAAAAAGTTGTCACAACATTTTCTACTCGAAAACGAACAGATGTGACACAAGGCTATCTTCTGATGAATAAAACAAAAAAACCGGGGGCATCCACTCTCAAGAAACAATGTAACAAAGTTACTTTGGAAAAAAGAAACCCCGAATAAAAATAAAAACAAAAATAAGAAAGACTAAAGCAAATCTGCCGTTGAGAAAATAGTCTTACCGAGCCAAGTCGACATGTGGCAAAAACCAAGAAATTTTATTTGAAAATAAAGTAAAAACCAAATCATACATATTGCATGCAATTGCTGCTTCACTGCATACTTTCTTACAAGTCCGTCAAATACAGCAACAAATACTGAGATAGATATGCCACTATCTGTGTAATCGGGATACATAACAAATGACAACAAACATGAGACAACTGTCATATGTAACATTGAACGGGCTAAAAAGGGTGACCACAAGACGAAGAACCCATTTTAGAGACTGGGTATTTGTTAATAATTATTACTTCATAAATTTACATAATCTTAGCATTTGTTAAGAACCAGTCCTTTATATTACCTTCTTTGAATATTGTGACATTTTGTAATATAATATAATTATCGATACACATTTAAAATATAGTAATTGTAAAATATTGTACCAAGGGTGGATCATTCTTTGCAAAGCCACCCTTTTTCAAAACAAAAATAAAATTTAATTTTAATTTTATTTGTTTTTTGTGCATTTGTTGAACTTACGTTTATCTTTTGCAAGATTTTAACTCATAACACATACTCATGTATTCGTGCACTAATATTAGTGCATTTATGTACTCATACAAATGGAACTACTTGAGCTTGTAGATTACACCCGAAATAAAATTATCCAAGCCATACAGTTAGTACAAGGTACATATAAAATTCTGAATTCTGGTCTACACTATAATATGCAAGTTGTAAGCCCGACGGCTTCTAACTCCAGACATGGCAAATTCCACATTATTTTCGCCAAATATTGAATTTATATACATTGAACAATTTGAACTTTCCTGGGAGAGGTAGCAGATGGAAGGCTTGATAACGAAAATAGGTTGTGCTATGTTTAGTTTAAAACGAACATTCCTTTCGCCTTACTTTGAATTTATAAATATTGAAAATGTTGACCCTTTGTTGTATCAAAAAGAGTTAACCAGTAGGTCCCATCTTCGAATTTGATCTAGTTTTGTCAATTTTGCTCTGGAAGTACCAGAAGGCGTGGAGCTATGTGCAAAGTTTGGATGAAATTGGTTACTTCCTTCGAGAGTTATCATACGTACCAGGCAGACGGACGGACATTTGTATATCGACTCTAAGGACACATGGGGTATAAAACAAATATTTCGACGAGTCACATTTTTACCGTATTAAAGTGTACATACACTCATTAGCCATAATATTGAGGGTATAGGGTATGTCATCTACATATCCTCATCTGTATCTTGTAATCTGTAGTCTAAAGTACCACAACCAGTTCACACGCAATAGGCAAGAATTTAACTTTAAATTAAACAAAACAGGACTCAAATTAAAACACCGAGTCGGGCAGAAAAAGCGCCACCTATTTACCCATCTGGGAATGCCGAATATATGAAGAGGCAAATAAAATGGTATCAGAAGTGAGCAAGTATATTGCCAAGCTCAAGACTGTGAAGAAGCAACTACATTGGGTCCAACCACGTAAATTAGCTAGGATGAGACTTGAAGATATGAACTAATCATTTTATAAAGGCCACAAAACTCCGCACTAAACTACAAATTCTCAATTAGCATGCTTTGTAAAACTATGATACTTAAGGGAATCCGAAAATTCCAACGGTGTTAGATACTGATTATTGACTTCGCTCTAAAATGAACAAAATGGTGGCCCCTTGAAAAAATATTTTTGGAAAATCGCCAAATTTTTACCAAAAACCAAAATAAGGAAGATCTTCACCGATTGGCTTTATCCTAGTTCATACGAGAGCTATACACTCCCAGAGAAACGTTGCAAAATTTGGAACCGATTGGATTATTAGTTTTTGAGTTATCGTGCCCGCCATTCGCAAAAAAAATGTTTAGAGAAAAACTCGTTTAATGTTTGAGAAGCCCTTCAGCCGTCACTTGATGCTGACACAATAAATCGGATATATCTTCAAGAGTTCTTAAGATTTTCACTTGAAATTTTGTAGGGACTTTCTTTAATTAGTGTATATTCGAATTATATCAACAAAAAATTTGACCCCGAGAATGGGGGGTCCCCTTAAACTACACATACAAAGGCTCTCTGAGAACTGCAGTTACACTGCGATTGGGTCTCTTCCCAGAACTCAATAGGATCCTTCCATCGACTCAATAGGATCCATCAGGTAGAGGGTCTATTGAGTGTCTAAATGAGTTAAGTTCAAACTCTATACTAACAAAAAAATATTTTAACGGATTAACATAAGGTGAAGTGTATATTAAATTTGTCATTCCGTTTGCAACACCTTGAAATATTCCTTGATCTGAATAAAATTCTATTTTGATTTTTGTACGCCCTTCCGTCTATCTGTCCGATAAATAGCACAATATTTAAGATAGAGGTCTGATATTTTACACAGACAATGCTAGTACTCCTAGGATGTTCGGTCTACGTTGTGGTTTAGCCTCCATATAACGGTACCCCCCATATTCCGAACTTTCGAGATTTTGGGCACGGTTTCCAACCGAATGGGCTGTAATTTGGCATTTTGGGTTCTCTTGGTATAGCACATATTGTTAACAACAATTAAGAATATTGACCGAAGTTTCAGGGTTTCCTCCATATAAAAGTACCCCACAGTATTCGGTATTTTGTAGATTGCGGAAACGTTTTCCCAACAACTTGACTGAAATTTTGTATTTTGGGTTCTGATTGTATAACACATTTTATTACTCAAAATTTCTAAATTGGTATGGTATTTTAGGTTATCACCACATCTCTGCATTAAAAATTATTAATATTCACCCAAGTCGGTATTTGGAGAAATTGGACACGTTTTTTAGCCGATTTTGGCTGTAATTTGTACCAAGAATATCAATATTGATCTCGGCTTTATTATAGCCATATACGACTGTAGTGAAGTGAGTTTTTATATTCTTTCGATTCAAGTTAAATGATCGAAATTTTGCAATGAAAAGGAAAATTAGGAGAAGATCATATGCACCAACCATTATGCGCGCGTTTCGTCGTTGATTAAGCGACTCATCAGGCATATTGGGCTATGTGGCTTTACAAAGGTCGTATGTTATGAACTTGTATTTATGTTGCAGTTGATGCGAAAACAGTTCAAATAACGGATAGTTTTGCAAATAACGGATAGTTATTTGAACTGTTTTACACTGAAAATCTTGATTTCACATAGATATTCGACTGAGTGTCTGAACGAGATAATTTACAAACCTCGACTAACAACAACAAATATCCCGATAGATAGCAAATATTCCTACAACGATTATATGGATACTGGATCACGCAATGAGAAAAACAACCTAATAACGGCACGTCTTTCAGCGCCAACCTTATAGAACTGAGGCCATGGACAAAAAAACGCAGATATATGCATAATCAAATGAAGGTAAAATCAAGCAAAACGCACTGCTTAACAAAATGGAAATAAGCTGACTGACAATTATTCTTACAGGACACCTCTGCATGCAGGAACATTCTCACATGAATCGAGGTGTACGAAATAGCATGTTCAATGTGTGCGGGGGAGACAAGAAACATTGAATTATTTTCTAGACCACTGTCCAGCTATTCCAAACTTTCGAGCTCAATTCTTGAGGAAATATATTTTTCCTTTTTTCTGTAAAAGACCTAAGGATTTATTGAATAATACTGAATTATAGTAGGCCTAATCACAATCTTGTTCGAACATTTCCCATTTTCATAGAGCGAAACAAGCCTTAACTGGTTTATGTTGACGTATGTCAAACTGTATACATCCGGATCATAGTGGTATAAAACTATGTGTGCCAGAGAAAATTTGGAGCTTAATTAGCAACAAGCTTTATATTAGTACCTTTCTTTCCTCTTATTTCATATCAATCAGTTTATAGTTGGTTTATTTTTTCTTTGAGTGCATAAAAGTGGGAACGCACCCATGTAAGATATTTGTTTCTACCCATCATTGCTTCTAAAATTGCTATTGCTGTTGCCGTTGCTGATGTTGCACTTGCCAACGCTATGTTTTTTCGTTTTTTGTTCTGTTTGGCTCATTTTACAAGACGTGATTTATCTTAAATTGTTATTTGTTCAGCTTTTCTTACTGCCCCCATTGCATGGCATTGTTCAGTCCTGCTGCTGTGTCTCCTTCTTTTGTTTTTTTTGTGTTTTCTTATTTGCTAAAGGATTTTGTTGGATTGTTGTTATTGTTCGTAAATCTTGTCCGCTTTCAGTTGTGTGTGTGTGTGTGTACAATTGTATATATGCTCTCGGTTCTCATAATGAAATATAAAGACAAAATGTTTGTCAAGTTTTTCATAGTTTTTGTTCATAATTTCCAAATAATGGAAAAATTGTCTCAGGACAAAAAGAAAGTGGAACAAAGTGGCCGCAATATCTAAAAGGTGTCTTCCACCGTCTTCGTCGCCAAGAGCAATTGAAGATGATTGGAGTCTGGTTGTTTGGTTTGTTAGTTATTTACGCCAATTGGGTTTCTGTGACATCGCAACTGATGTCTGTACAATGCAGCTAATTAGAACAGTTGCTCATGATTTTTGATAAGAATCAAAAATAATTAACGGATTTCTAGACAATTTGCCAGTTAGGAAAGGTAAGGAAAGAAATCGGGTTGTTTTTTGGTTATCAGGGAAGTTGGTTATGATTGGTGCAATAAATTGAGTGTAAACGTTTCTGATTTTCCAAAAATAATTGATAAAAAATAGTTTGAATCAGTTGCATAATCATTCAATAGAAAATGGCCATTTTGCCTTTGGTCGCTTTCAAATACCTATCATTATTAAACCCTTTTCTTCTTATTTACTGTTCTCTGGTTTACCCATATTAATTTGAATTTATTCAATTGTGTCCATAATGCCTTGGGTGGACATTCAATAAAATTTGATTGATGTACTTATCTGTGTCTATCACCTCACTAACAATGTCACAACAAAAAACACATACACACACAATTATATTCCCAATAAGCAATCAATGGGAATCACAGGCCAGACCAGCTGCTGCAAAGAAACACGATATTCTTTCATTTGATTGTATTTAAATCAATCAAAGTTAACCACCTGGTTTAAGCCATGTCCATTTTAAGTCCACCAAACCAGTTGACCAGCTCTGCTAGCCAGCTAACCTGATGCAATGCAATTTGGTAGAATGCCGAGTTCAAATTTCCGCACGATTCTTTGTGTCATTGTCGATGTCGTCCTCATCATCATCGTCGTTGTCGTAGTAGTCGCCAGTCGTCACATGAGTATGATTTAAGTGGTCCTGCAACACTTCATTTCCTGCCAAACGACAATCAATAATCCGTAAAGTGTTGAACGAATGCAAACAAACATAAGCCGGAGAACACATGTAAAACATCGCAAATGCCAACAATGGCAATGTTAAAGCCAAACTCAGTCCGACAGCCAGGCAGAGCAACAGCTAGCTGAAGTGGCAACATCACAAATTGCCTTTTCAATCATGACCATGTCTTTCATGACATTTTAATGTTTTCCCATTAATAAATACCAAACAAACATAACGAACAAAATAAACACCAAGTTTGGTGATGAGGACGAATGACGATGGTGGAAGGAAAGAGAAGACGAACAAGGAAAATGCCCACAGGACTAAATTGACTGGCATTTTAAATGTTTGCTCCCCCGGCTTTTTGGTGTTTGCGTTTGTGTGTTATTAACAATTTAAAAAATAATAATTTAATAATTGTAATAATAAATAAATGATATGAATGAGAGGGAGAGAAAAAACAACACAGACAAAAGCACAATAAAACAAATACGAAAATCATAGTTGTTAGGACCGAACCGGCGATGACCTACAGTATCATATTTCATTAGACACATTTATTTACACCCAATAAGACAAAAATTTCTGTGCCGAAATTTTGAAAAAGACGCAACTAATACTCAAAGTAAAATTTTTAAAAATGTTAGACGTACTCTATGATTGAACTTACTATAATAAAATTGGTTTTAGTATTTTGCTATCTAAAACCCGAAGTAGTATTAGCGATATCCACATACAAATAAACATTTTGATTTCAAAGCCTACGCACTGGTACTCATAACTCGATTTAAAATTCTCAAATTCAAAATTATTTTAATGCTCCAAATGGAATACACTTTATACTACTACAGGGTCAAATATATATATACGAGGTCTGAGTTACCTATTTTCGATTTTTGCTGGTTTATAGCCGGTTTAATGAATACCAAAAAGATTATCAAAAGTTAGTGTAAAGTTCGGTGAAATCTAAAGTGTTCGCAAAGTGGTGCATCATGAATTCTCGTTACTGTGTCGTACGATTGATAAGGGTGTTATGAGTAGCTGCGTAAGGCAATATTTTCCAGCTGCGGTTATGCCCTTTTCATGTGATTAAATGAATTTTCGGAGGCGTATTTCCACTGCCATTGAGACACCTATAAACATTGGTTTTGAACGCTTCAATAGCATATACTGCCGACGACAAACGATGATCACGCATTTTTTTCTTGATGTGCGAAAAAAAGAAGTCATTGGGGTCATGTCAGGACCTTCAGCGGATTACCCTTCGTTCGTCTTGGATGGTTAATTAATTTCCTATGGAAAACTTAATCCTTTTCCATAGAAAAATTTTATTGAATCAATAAAATTGTTATTTTGATCCTTTGGTAAACTATTTCTCGCATCCTGAGGCCAACATATCCTCTGAAAAAACTACTAGACCTCTGAAAAAACGACTAGAAAACCAGACAAAAATTTACCATTTTTAGTTCCATTTCATTCCCGAAGCATCATCGAAAATTACAGACGTCGTCCTTGACCATCACATGCAAAATTTCATAGCCGTCAGCGCTACATTTCCGCCCTCTAATGTGGTAATTGTAATATTAAACAACATCAGGATGCATCGACCCCCTTATATATTTGGGTATAAGTGTCCTATATGTATATGTTTATATGAAATATAAGACATTATTTAACATGCTTCGGAATGTCCGATTTGGGCTAAGTATGTACAGTTTTGTTGCCATTTTAAAAGGTAACTTCATAATGCCTCTCTCATTGAAGTCCTGCTCTATATTTGCATACTAACTTGCTAAAAAATTTTTATCATTAAGAAGTTTCTGGTCAATTGTAAATCGTTTAAAACAGTTTTATGGTCGAAGGGTGATATTTCGCAGCGAAATAATTATTTTGCTGTTTTTTGTTTGGTGCATTCAATTGTGAGTTACAGGTTGTTAAAAATGGCGAGCAAAAATATGTAATTGTTTCATCAATACTTTATGAGAAATCGATCAGTACATCCATCAGCCGAAAAAAAATAATGGATTTCTTTTTGTCCAACTTATAATTCGTATCAATTTAATGATAACCCACTTCTCTTGGATATACTATCAACTTCTCGTCGTTATGTCCTCCATGAGTAAATACATAGGCCACAGAATTCAGTTTTTTCACAGAATTCAGTTTTATCACAACAATCGTGCTTATTCCATGGCCAGCAAAATTTCGTTATGTTCGGGTAATAATTGTGGCATCGAGAGTGAAAAACAGAAAAAAATAAAATTGTTGGTCCATTTCATCCCCTAAATATTAACCGATCTTACCAATAGAGGTCTTCTCTGGGCAGAACCCATCCTACATGCAAAATGTCATGATAATTGATCCATAACTGTGACCTGTATCATGTTTACTAGTTATAATGGAGAGACGGACGGACATACATATCTAGAACTATTCAGTTAGTCGAGGAGATATGACCAAAAGTAGGGTCTATGACCAAAATTTTTGTGTAGTTACAAACTCAGGGGGACACGCATGGCTATAATACCCTTACAACATGGTTGTGTAGGGTATGCAAACAAAAAATTCGGCATGTTTGGCATAGTCTTCGTATAAAGATCATGACCGAATTCAGGTCTTTTAAATACTCAACTTTTTGGTGGAGAGTATAAAAGTTTCGACCCGGCCGTCATATTCCATCTTAAATTTAATTTGGACTAAAAAAACGTACTTAATCTGTTACAACATTAGGCAAAAAATTTATTTTTTTTTAATTTTTTTATAATTGTAGAATTAAATTACATAATATAAATTAAACTACGTTTTGTACTTTATATATCAACATTTTTGGTTATTATAAAACTTAATTTTATCCTTTATTATTTTTATACTTTAAAGAAATTCAACTAATACAACTGTTAGCATAGCACATTTCTGCACCTGATGACAACATTATAAGATTTTGTCAAACTCGCTGATAAACCAACAATGTTCAGTCAGCTATTCAGTGTTTTTTGTGTTACAAAAAATACAACAAAAAACTTTCCATCAATTTCATAAAAATTATTGTTACCATCAAATGACCAGCACCTGCCATAAGTCTGCGTTGGTGCCACCAACAATTTAAAATTAATTCATATGATGAGGATGTCGAAAAAAAGAGAGAATTCCCGACAAGAACTGGGGAACGGCGCGGGGAAGTGTACGGAAAAGGACTATTGGTGATAAACGTTGTTTTATGGACGACTGTCATGGTGTGTGTTAACTGCCTGCGGTATTTTAAATTAATTGCAGTTGATGGCCTCATCATAGTCGTCGACGATGCCAAAGATAAGGCTGATGATCTGAATATTGTCATAAAATGTGTAAAACTCTATTGATGTAGTTGTTGTTATTGTTGCTGCTGCTGGCATTGGCGTTGGCGTGTTGGTAATGACAGTGGATAATGTTGATAATGAAGCTGATTCTGATGAGCCACACCAAAGTAGCCGGGCTATGACATGATTACAAAAACCAAACCGAAAAAGCCTAACCAAAAACCTCAATTCCCCAACCCGATTGCTTATCCTCGGTAGTCAATTCGCACATTTATCATGACACACCAGTTCCATCGTCGGACAGATCAGTGAAATGTCCAATGTAGATGTTTCTCAGTGGATATAATGATGCACCTAGTTTGCTATGTGTGTGACAGTGTTTCCACACACACACACACACCAACACTCAGTCATTCCATCCGACAGCTAACTCGCACGTCTACTCAAATTTAATAATGGCTTAAATGAACAGCAGCAACAACAACAATAGCCGCAGCTACTGCATTATGAGGAGCAAAGACAACACCAACAAATTAAGTAAATTAATAACAATGAAATGAGACACGGTGTCAGTTTAAATTAAAAAACACTCATTCACTGTTGCAAAACAAACACCCAACCACGCACACACACACACTCATCCAAACACTCGATGCACACACACACACTTATACATTATTATAAATGCATACTCAAATAGACACTTGAGTTGATTAACAACATTAAAGAGCTTTCATATCCTGCTTAAAGTACGCCGCCGCATTCATACAAACTGGCTTATTGACAAACCCACATATATGTACACAAACACATACACAATCACACACTAGCGATTTACCATAAAACAAGTGTTAAAGAATTTGCAATGGGCGATTTCAAATGAAAAGGGGAACAGATATTTTAATAAATAATTAAAATTATTTGGATTATAAATAAAAAAATAAAATTGGGAGTAAATCTTTCCTTCAAGTGAATAAAATAAAACATATATATTTTTTTAAATATGCGGAATTTTATTGGGAAACCGTATATTTTATTTAAAAATAAAGAATCCCTGTAGTGGTAATTATTTTCGACATCGCCCATATATACCCACACACACACTTATATGTAAATTTCATTACACGTTTGGACAGAATGACAAAAATGCCATTCATTATAAAATGCCTAAAAAGGATACAATGTCGATGGTCACTTGTAAAAGTAATTGTATTTCGATATCCTTTATGAGGTAATTTCATATAAACGAGACTGGGAAGGTATTTGCGGATAAGTGGCTTTAAATTGATATGCTAACTAAAATGATGTGAATACAACGTGGATTGAAATCAAAGTGAAATGTGTCAATTGCATTTATTTACTAGCTGGTTAACGACCAAGAGGATTTTCATGAAGTTGTTTACTATAAATAAACGGAAATACATATTTTTCCCATTAATTAAAGAAGTTGCTAAAAAATAAATATTGAATAAATTAAACATTATATTATAAAGCGTCTTGCAATTTCTGGTACATATATTTGTATATTAAGGTGATTTGTTGAACGTTGAATAATACAAATAGTTATTGGAGACCCCTATGTATCTCCCACATCAAAAACTTAGGGTTTTCAAACTCTATATGGGGAAAATGTACCATATATTAATTGACCCTAAATATTCATATTTAATGAAGGAATCCATAAATCAAATCTTTTGGTCAATTTAATAAACAGTGTAATTTTGATTTTTTTCATATGACCTAAATGGAAACATCAAGAACTTCTGCGCGCACAAACCAAAAATTTGCTAGCGGAAGGATTCGGAGTCAGGACATTTCTCCTCATATATATATATACCAAAAATTATTGATGTAATACGAAAATAAAAACCGATTTTTTGAAAATGGTATATTAACTTAGTCCTAGGCCTTGTGTTAAGTTGTGTTAAATGTGTTAAGTAAGTAGAAATATTATTCATCATACACACCCATGTACATTGAATATTATTTAATTTTATTATTATACCCTCCAGCATAGTACGGAGGGTATATTAATTTTGTTTTTCCGTTTGTAACTCATCGAAATAATCATTTCCGACCCTATAAAGTATATATATATTCTTGATCAGCGTAAAATTCTATGACGATATAGTCATGTCCCTCTGTCCGTCTGTCTGTCTGTCTATCCGTCTGTCTGTTGTAATCACTCTAGAGTCTAAACGAATTGAGATAGATCGCCAAAATTTTGCATAGAGTCGTCTTTTGTCTGCAGGCAGGTCAAGTTCGAAGATGGGCTTCATCGGTCCACGTTTAGGCATAGCTCCCATATAAGGGTACCCCCCAATTTTCGGTATTTTGGGGTTCTTGAGCGCGTTTTTCAACCGAATTCCCTGAAATTTGCTACATTGAGTTCTTATTGGGTACCAAATGTCTCCACAAAAAATTATAAGTATAGGTCCACTTTTTTCTGGTAGCCCCCATATAGCGGTACCTCCCAATTTTCAATATTTTTGGGGTTTTGATCTTATTTTTCCGCCGAAATAGCTGTAATTTAGTATTTTAAGTTCTTAATAGGTACCAAATCTCTCCACAAAAAATTATGAATATAGGTCTATTTTTTCCGATAGCCCCCATATAAGGGTACCCCCAATTTTCGGTATTTTGGGGTTCTTGAACGCGTTTTTCAACCGAATTTGCTGCAATTCGGTATTTTGTAGTCGTATATGGTAACAAATCCCCCTACCAAAAAATTTCAATATTCGCCCCCTTTTTGGGGTAGTCTCCATATAACCCCCTTTTTATACCCTTCACCACACTGTGGTACAGGGTATTATGTCTTTGTGCATATGTTTGTAACAGGCAAAAGGAAACGAGATAGACACTTGGTTCCTTTTGAGAATATGCATAGAATCACTTTCTAAATCGATTTACGCATGTCCGTCTGTCCGTCCGTCCGTCTGTCCGTCCGTCTGTCCGTCTGTCCGTCTGTCCATCCGTCCGCCCATGTATTTTTGTGAACAAAGTACAGGTCGCATTTATGATCCGATTTGGATGAAATTTGGCATATGTCACTTATTTGGCATATGTCCCATATATATATTCGTCCGATTTAATGTAAAAAGTCCCTATATATCTTCCGAATTGCACGAAATTTGGCACATCGTAATGAATTAGGCCTAGAATGATGTGTGCTGAGTTTCATTAAAATCGGTTCAGATTTAGATATAGCTCCCATATATAGTTTCGTCCGATTTTACATAAATGGTGCACCAAAGTCTCTATATATCACAGCGTATTTGCTGAAATTTGGCATAACGTATTGAATTGAATGATGAATGTGTCTGCCAAGTTTCGAGAAAATCGGTTCAGATTTAGATATAGCTCCCATATATAGTTTCGTCCGATTTCATATAAATGGTGCACCAAAGTCGCTATATATCTTTCGATTTGTACGAAATTTGGCATAACGTACTGAATTGAGCATAGAGTGATGTCTGTCTGCCTTGTTTCGTGAAAATCGGTCCAGATTTAGATATAGCTCCCTTTTATTATAGATTGATTTTAAGTAATTGACGCACCAAGGAACCAATCGGAAAAAAACGTTCTGAAATTACTGTAACCTAACCTGTGACATGTTTGTTTGAAATCACTTAATATTTGGATAGAGCATCCATATATATTTTCGTCCGATTTCAAGTAAATTGGGCATCAAAGTCCTCATGTTAGTCAAATTGACATCAAATTTTGCACAACGTACAAAATTGAGCATAGAATTACGTAGTTGCGTTATCTAGAAGTACAGACATAGCCCAACGGATGACATATTTATATTTGTTTGAAGTCGATTTACATACTTTATGGATAGATCTAGGTAGACTCACATTTAGATAAATATCACATATTTTATTTCATCCAATTTCATGTTTAATATACCCATAGTGGTGAAGGGTATCATATAGTCGGCCCCGTCCGACTTTACTACTTTCCTTACTGGTTTATATTAAAATTGTTCTCTGATTTGTTCCGCGTTTTGGGTTTGGTTCTAAGACTCTGTTATAATCATTTCACCTGCGGAGGATAGCGAGATAAAAAATTAGAACGTAAGATTCGATAATGAACTATAGCAGCATTTAGACCTAGCCCCCGTGTGGAGGTTTCAGAAGGAGTAGACCAATATTCCCCATCTTCGAATTTGAACTAAGTTTGGAAGAAATAATAAGATGGTCAAAGTATGGATGAAATCAAAATTTTCTGAAACAAATTTGGTTCCACTTTTTGGTATGTTCCCTATATTTTCATTTCTAGTACCTATCAGTAGGAGGGTATCCAAAGTTCCACCCGGTTGAACTTACCGCTTTTTTACTTGTTTTTAATTACGTTTGGAAAATAAATTCATTAAATAATCAATTAAACTTATAACACCAAATTCTTTAAATAAACGTATGATTTTCTGTTGAATTGGTTTTTCTTTTTTATTATATAAATGCGTTTAACCATGGGATGCCCCTTGGTTTTCCTGGTTTGAGAGTTAGTTACCAATGCTATTCTTGATGATTGTTTTTTTTTTTCAATTTCTAAATAAACTAAATCCCCCAAGAGTGCATATGCAAAAGAATTTAGAAAAGAGGTTACCATAGTACTACCAAATTATGGCATGTGTGAACAAAGTATTTTAACAAAATCAACTAGGGTAAGAAACTGGAATCAAACAAGTGGAAAATTCCCTAGGCATTTAATACTCTGCAACAAATGTAGGAAACTGCTAATGCACAAATATATTATTTTTAAGGAAATTAAGAAAAACTTATATAAAGAATAAAAAATACGAATTATATATATTTGCCGATTTATGTAAACAATAAAATTTGATAGCGAAAACACAAGTTTTCTTATCTATATCATTTAATTATTAAAATAATAAATTAATTTCAGTTAATTTCAAAAAATTGTTTACTATTGAAAATCACACAAGCTATTTAAATTTTGTATAAAAAAGACACAAAATAGGCAATAACTAACTTCTTTAATTTCTTTATATATTTCTTAAAGAAAAATCCATTGAGAATTGGTAGAAGGAACACATGCTGCAACTATGTAATTTCAAAGGAGGAAGAAAAAACACATCTTATATAAATAGTGTTTGGGCAGTTGGCCAACAATAGTTACATCTGAGACACACAGCCAAGGGTTAAGGAGTGTTACCAGAAATTGACAAAACAAATAAATTACTAATTTGTTTACATACACGAGTATATTAGGTGAGTTCGGCGACTGAGATGAATTGGCTGACTTAATGAATCACATTCAACCACGGCATGAAGAACACATAAACCTAGGATAATATATCCATGGAGCACCATACAGTCAATATTTATCCGATTGGGACAAAATTTTGCACAGCATACTGAAATATGTCCAGATTGATGTACGCGAGGTTTTGTTGAAATCGGTTCAGATTTAGATAAAGGTCCATATATAGTTTCGTCCGATTTTATGTAAATGAAGC
The DNA here is from genome assembly GCF_032173495.1 of Musca vetustissima. NCBI lineage: Eukaryota > Metazoa > Arthropoda > Insecta > Diptera > Muscidae > Musca > Musca vetustissima. Next base: position 59,516 of record NW_026876126.1, read on the forward strand.
TCCATACTGCCAATGTTTGCCAATGGATGACATTCGTGAAGTTTTGTTGGAATAGTTTCAGATTTTAATAAAGCTCACATATAAATTTTTCATAAATTTCAGAATGGTATGTGTATGTGTTGTTTTAATCTAGATCAAATATCTGTGTACTTCTCACATTTAATTTCGTCCAATTCCATTTCAATGTACCCCCAAATATGCTATGTCTATTCTATCTACAGGATGTTATACATCATATGAGCATCTTTTGTATGTACCCAAAGTGGTGAAGGGTATTAGATAGTCGGCCCGTCCGACTTTTGAACTTTCCTTAATGGTTTTATTTGCATATTTGTGTAAAAGCATTGTTCGAAGAGACTGAATTGCCAGACCGGTCAAATCCATTTTTTTATATGAATTTCATCTTTAAAATGTCACCTACTTGTTGGTCTACGTGATCAATCGTTCTTACCCTTCGCCAAAACAGACAGCCACAGTTTTATAGGTCATCCTTTGTGGAAACACCTCCCAAGTATTTCATAACCCAATAAACAGAAGAAAAACTTACTTACCTTACCTTTAACCCCCTCAGGCTACTTATAACCCATCTAGCTACCTACTTAAAAATAAGAAATTCTTATTAAATTCTTATTCTTTTTGAATGACCCTGTTGTCGTTGTCGTCATAGTCTCATGTCCTTTAGCTCCTTAGCCATGAAATTGGTTTGTGTTGGTTACTTTTATTGTTGTTGTTATCTTTTTTTACAGATATTTCCTTAACGATTTAAAACAATTTTGTTTACAACTTTATGTTACAAAGTACCCTGACAGCAACATACATTTCAACTCCACTCTTGAGAGACAGAGAGACAGAGAGGAAAGCGGCTCCTACTGCGCTGGTTGCAACTTCTCCGGCTGATGTTGTTCCCTTAACTTGTGTCGTAGTTTAGTTTTGAAGTCTTAACCAAACCAACGAAAGAAGTTGCACAAGACATTCACAAGCTGTGATGAGATCGCCAGGGAGATGTAATGCGGTGGGGCAATCGTTGTTGGGATATCGCATGCAATTCCTTTTGCCACTAATATGTCTGTTTTGTCATTAGGGGGTTTCCTTCCTGTTGCTTAGAATCTTTACAGTATTTGGGTTCTTTGCGATTGTCACAAATTTTGCAATGTCCCTAAAGACACCATGGAAGCGACAGAGAGGGGATACCAAGCAAGTGGAGAATTAAAACAAAAGAGCCAAGGTCTTGTTTAAATATTCCTTTTGTTGGTTATAATAAATTTTGGTCTTCTGAAAGTCTTCCTTATTTATTGCTGTTGTTGTTGTTGCATTAACTGCTGTAGCTGCTGCTAAGTTACAAAATTTCATTTTGACCCTGAAGTTGTTGAAAAATGTTTTTGTTTTCTTCTAAGACAAGACACGACAAAAAGTCATAAAGGATATTTGCGGAAAGTTTAAAGTTTTGCAGATTTGTATTTAATCAGAATGAAATTGTGCAGTTAGATGAATATTCATTTATTTTTGAATGTAAATAGTAATAATAATTTGGAAAAATACAAATGCAAAAACTCTTAAAAATGAGAACAAAAATAAAAAAAAAAATTGCTTGGATTGGAGAAACAAAATTTACATTTCAATTTATTATTTACAACAATTTTAAATGCAAATGAAAAATAAGCCATGAATATGATGACTATGAGTTATTAGTTGTATTAATTTAATAATAATGACCAAACAATTTTCGTGTAGTCTCAAAATTTAGTTTTTATAGTTAAAAATCTAAAAATAAAATTATTAAGATATTTTTATAAGTTGATTTTTTTTTATAAAATAAATATAATATAATTTAATATGAAACATTAAACACAATTTGTGAACATATCTAAATTTTTTCAATGTGGTTGTATATTTCATAATGGCAGTACCTAAGTCTCAATTTAGATTAGGCGAGTTTACTTGCCGCAAGTCTTTGTTTGAAAGAGAGAGGGGCAAGGGGAAAAAATGGAAAAAAAACCGACAATTTTCTGGCAATTAGTGTTATTTCAGAAAAAATAACTCAATTCAGAAAATATATGTCTGCAACCGAATTGCATTGTACAGACGCATGAAGCAAGTTCAAAAGAGAACGATAAGAATTGCCGCAAGTAAACTCGCCTAATATAAATCAGGACTAAGATAAATTAAAAGTCAAAAAAAACTTTTTCATTCAATAATGCTAGTTTCAAAATATTCCATATTTTTCATTTTAAATTTAATTTCTCACTAGGAAAATTAATGAGGTTCGCAAAAGCACATGTCTTTAGATATCATATCAACACTCACCACGCACAAATTTAAATACCGTGTGATTATTTTTCTAACTAACCCCATTAGTGATAAAAAGCATGCTTACTAGTAAATCATTCGTATTCAAAGCGACGCAAACCCAATATCGTGGCAATTCCAGGTTACTCCAAGAAACTATTCTATGGATTTGTTGATAAGTGTATGTTGTGTTTGCATGTTTTATTGTATCGATATCATGGGCGATAACATTTCAAATATCTACGATTTTATTCGCCTGGGAAATGTGTACTCATAATATTAAAGACTTTTAACTTTGCATATATGTATTTGAATTAAAAATCCTAGTTCTTACGATACCTTTGAATGTCCTGCATCGATAAAAACACATTAAAGTTTTTAGAAACGCTCTTGCTGCCACCTGTCGCTCACATAATAAATCATATATATCTTCAAGAGTTTCTGAAATGTTCACTTGAAATTTAAAAGAGATAATCTTGATTAGGTATATTTTCAAATCAGACCAAAGTAAAATGAAACATCTTTTTTAAGCCGAAATGGGGGGTCCCATTAAACTGTAATGTTCCTGTGCGTATGTAAAAAGTGTATAGATTCAAACACAGTTATTAGAATGATCCTAAAAATTAGATATACAGAGTAAATATTTTCGAATCAATCGATAGCTCCCGTATATATTTTCCTCCGATTTAATGTAAATGGTGTACCAAAGTCCCTACATATCTTTCGTTTTACACGAAGTTTGCTCATATTTAGATATAGCTCCCATATATATTTTCGTCCGATTTAAGGTAAATGGTGCACCAAAGTACCCATATATCTTTACATTTGCACGAAATTTGGCACACCGGACTGAATAGAGTATAAAATGCTGTGTGCAAAGTTTCTGGAAGACGTTTAAGATGTAGATATAGCTCCCCTATATATTTTCGTCCGATTTTAGGAAAATGGTGCACTAAAGTCCCCACATTTTTTGCGATTTGCACGAAATTTGGCACAGCGTACTGAATGGATGATGTGTGCTAAGTTTCGTGAAAATCAGTTCAGATTTATTTATAGCTCCCATATATATTTTCGTCCGATTTTAGGTAAATGGTGCACCAAGGCCCTTATATATCCTTCGAGGCATAGGGTACAGAATTCGGTCCAGAATGAAGTTTGCTAAGTTTTGTGAAAATCGGTTCAGATTTAGATATAGTTCAGGTATATATTTTCTTCCAATTTTATGTAAATTGTTCATTAAAGACCCCAAGTTTATACGACTGACACACAATTCTGTACAATGTACTGATGTTAATATGAATTAATCGATGGCAAATTTCGTTGAAATCGTCCGGTTTTAGAAACATGGTGCACAAAACTCCTAATGTTTGTCCGATTGACACGAAATTTTCATAACGTTATCACATTGAGACTAGAATGACGTTATTGCTTTTTTTATTTGGTGCAGATGCAGACATAGCTTCGGACACTATCCTTTAAAGTGGACCATCATTGATAACAAATTCGGTTGAAATTCCAAATATATTTAATATTTGATGGAACCGTATTGTGGGGACTATACCAAAACATAGACTAATAGGAGTAGCGCCAATGTAGGTTCAAAATGTCAAAGATCTATCTTAATTATTGCTAGCTCAATAATTAACATGCAGACGGGCCTGGCTAGAATTTGTTATGGATCACAAATATACAAACCTAATAGGGTCACAGAGCGATTTTATTTTCTTAAATAATATAATTATGGAAATAGAAGTACATGTAGAACAGTCAAATCCGCTCAATTGAAAGTGGGCTTGTTTCATTACTACGAAGTACAGGTGATTGATATTTGTTTCATTCAGTCGACGTTCGAAAATTTGATATTGGGATACCAGTAATAAATACAGATTTGTGAAAAATAGATTCTGCCTTTATTTTATCACATTCTGAACTATGTTTTAATGCGAATCTTCTCTACACTTTGACTGTATATTGTATTTTACATTTAAAATCATGTCGTTTGGCGAAGGTCACTTGAATTCAGGCAATATTCAATTGAAATTTTGTTAAAAGTAGGTCATATTTGAAGTAAATTGTTAAAAATTACAAGCGCCTATATGAGTATATAGAATACTAACATATTAAATGCTTTGAACGGACAGTGTTTAAGTGCTAACACATTACAATATACAAAGTACATACATATATACGTATATATATGTAACTGCCTAATTATTTTCATAATATAAAAGTGAACACAAAGTCATTTGATATCACTTGGAAAAATCTGTTGATCATTGTACGAGTATATGTGTGTGTGTGTGTGTGTGTGTTCTGATGTTGTTGTTGTATTGTTTTTGTTGTTGTTTGTAAACACATAAATAAAATGAGTTCAAATGTTTATTTATCTGTGGTATTTTTATGTACACAAATATATGTATGAATATATGCTGTAATGGTGTAGCCAACAGCAGTAGTAGTCTTTTAATATACAATATGTGTACACGTATATCTGTATATGAGTAATATTTGCACAAGTTATAATCATAACCGCTTGGTTAGATAGATAGACAGACATACAGACCATTATTGTACCACTTCCACATGTACGTACGTAAAGGCATACATAATAAAACAATAACAAAAAAACACACACACAAAATACTGTGTAATGTTTCTGTGGAGAATTTCCATACCACAAATCCTGTACATAAACACGTTCAGGACCCTTCTGTCCTTCCTCAGATAATGTAAAGTACATTAAGGGTTTATTATTTTTATTTGTTTGTTCAATTCAATATTAAAATGTTGTTGCTGCTGCTGCCTCTGTTCGTGTCAGTACAGGATATAGTCAATAATGGCCTTTCGTTTACACCCAGATTTCAGATTGCAGCCCAGAGATTTGTTTGGAAGTTTGAAAGCAAATACTAACAAAAGTAAAAGCTGTTTGCTTCCGACATTTAACGGAGCGAAAATGTAATTGATTCTGGTATTCATATTAAATATTTGGGTAATTAGTCGGTGCCGAGGAGTGGAGTTATTTAGCGAAATTGTTTTGCAAATAATTTGTTGTTTCGGGGTATGGGGGTTTACATGAACTTATATTTTGTATTTAAATTATGATTATCAACGGCTTCCTAGAATTACCTAAAATCTATACGTTAGTCCCTCGTGCTTCAAATATAGGAAACATTTCGTACACCGAATTTTGAGTGAAATTTCCAAATGAATCCCTATTAAAAGTTCTTACTTTCAAGTTAAAAAGTATTTCCTAGCGTCTAGCAAAAAGCTCTGTTGCTACACTTCATCTAAGTCCCAATGGCGCTGTTGCTCAACAATCAAAACTCGAACAAAAGGAAACACGAAATCAAGCGAACAATGTAAAAATAAATGTATTTTGATAGTCATAATTTACTTTCATAAATCAAACAAATTAAAATTTAAAGATATGTTTTACCCGCACAAATACTACAGTATCTCTGAGTGTACATACATACAGATGTAAATTTGATTTCGTTATTCTGTTTGCTTTTATTTCCGCCTAACTGTCGGTATGAGTGGTGGTTGGCGGCGTTATCGTTCAACATTATGTTTTAATAAGTGCGGAACATTATTTTTAAGGATTCCCCAAACACACATTAGTACATCTTTTGTATTCTTTTCGTTCCAGTTTTTTCTTGTTGCCGGTTCGTGGAAATGCTGTGTTGTTCGATGGCAGTGAAGCTGAAATCATAAACTTATGAATAGTAGAATTATGAATGGAAGAAAATGTATGTGTTATACATATGTAGATATGATATTACGAGCATAATTTTATTCCAATGTCTTAAATCGTTATCTTGTTTCGTGTGATATCGAGCGGAGTAAAAACGTTTTGGCTACAAATGATTTGCTTTTTTGGAGTGTGAAATGCTCTACTTTTATTTTGATTGTTATGAAAGTATTCAACGAATTATGGTTCCCTTTTGTCTCATTTCATTGTACATCTTTTTACATATAGAGTGTATTTCTTTATAAAAAACTCCAGTGTAATGATTTATTTTATAAAACAAATATTGAAATTTTCACTTAAATAGTCTCTATATTACGTAGGACTACTATATGGGGGTTGTGTACAAACATTGGGCATTACACCCATTTTGAATCTGTCTTTTGTTATTGTAGCTGAAAGGGTAAACATCTATTCTTATATTCTCCAAAAGATCTGTCCGATGTTGACCAAATATTTGACTGACCGACTGAAATCTAGAATGACATGTGACACACTTGTTATAAACCTGTTCTGAGCTGCTAAGCTGTCTGGAATGAAGTATTTAAAATCAAATCGTTTCTCATAAAATTTCGTTCGGAAAATAATTCTCTATAGAGATAATTCTCTATTATTTACTAACACTGAAAGTTATCTTGGGTATCCTCCAAATGGGAATGGTCAAATTGAGTCAAAATTGCCAGAAACGGATTTTTATCAATGTCACTGGGGTCTAACCACATTTTTCATCGTGAAATGCTGGGAACACACAATTTCCCTTTTTCGTATTTAGTTCTCATTCCCTTAGGACTGATATTCCCATGCAGCATATAACACTTAATGATAACCCACATTTTTATAAAAGTGGTCACTTGAATTAAAATAACTTCTTTGTGTTAATTGACACCGTTGTGAATTAAACAAAAAAACGTTGACGAGGATAAATTAAAATTGACCTGTTTGAATTGACCCCTGTATATATAAATAATGGAAATGCGTTAATTCAATTCTATTTGTAAATTTCAATAAAAAACGAATGCCCATTTATAAACGTTACGATACTTATTATGTTATTTACAATTATTTTAGAAAAAAGTACTCATACCGTAAATAATTTAAAGGAAAGTTTAAAACACGCGGATAACGACAACATGGCTGAAAAAACATGCACACACATACATACTTACATATCTAAAACCCCATTTAATGGCATTACACGTTCCACTCTGCCCCATTTTGTCGATTCCATTGAACTCCGTAATGTTATTGGAAGAAAAACATAACAACAACATCAACAGCAACAACGGCAATTACCCAAGCAATGGGAATCCATGTTACAAAATAGATAATGACGATTACAAATACCACCACAACAATGTACATGCCCAACAATATTTCTTATAAGAATATTATATTTACTTCCGCAGTGTTGTGTGTATGCGCGTGTGTGTTTATAATTCCTTTAGATTTGTTGTTGATGGTGATTTCAAGCATAACAAAAATTAGCGCTTATCGTGTTCATTTATATATAGGAAAAAAATTGCTGAATAATACTTACATCGCATGAAAAAAAAAAACAACAACAGCAAGGAAAGACAAGAAACGGCGAACTTTGTTGAACTTTTGTCTTGTAAATGGCCATTGGAAAACAGCGATAAATGGCAGAGGACAGTGATTTCGATGAAAGTTAATTCCATTTGTATCGAAGGCAAATGTATTCAAGACTAAAATTTACATAAATTCATCAGGATTAACTTGAGGAATCCATATAGAATTCCATGAATAAGATTAATTAGAAAAGATTCAAATTTTGAATGGATTGGGAATATTTGTACTTTAATAAAATAATAACATATTTTCTGAGAATCCCCTTTTCAAGATTGCCTCAATTATCGAAGTATGGCATCACATCAGTCTAGTTTACTATGATCCATCATTTTGACGGAACTTTTCTGTACCAATATATATTAGAAGATATATGTCGACACTAGAAACAAGCCAAAACTTCTCCGATGTCCAGGTGGCTCAATTGTTGATTAAAATGGGTTCAATTTAAATGAACCTAGAATCAGAAAATTAATCAGTACTAATATAAGTATTGACTGAAAGTGCCTTACTGTCAAATTTTAAATATGGGTTCACCAAAATCCAAATTTAGTACCATTTAGTGCACATTAATTTAAATTTCCATAATTACCTACCTTAGCAATCATAAGTCCAAAAATTTCAGTGTTCCAGCTCTATAGGTTCAAGTTGTAATTAGTACACATTAGTAGAAATTTCCCAAAAGCTCTACGTATCGCAATACTACACCCTAACAGTGATCCTTACTTCAAATTTCAGGAATACAGCTGTATTGGTTCCCCAAAAATTCAAATTGTACCAAATTTATTAAACAGAACGAGTAAGTACGAATTTGCTAAACTATCAACATACCTCAATTCCACAATGCAATAATAATCTTATGTCCAAATTTCATTGGGGATCTATCGTCCTTTGATACATCTAACCTACTCTCCATCAGTGACCCTCATTTCAAATTTAAGAGTTCTAGCCCTATCGAATCCCCAAATACAAATGATACCACATTTAGTAGCTTTCGTAACGTTCTAGTACGAATTTCCAAAAAACCCAGCCTTATCTGACACATTTGGACCAAGAGTGGCCCTCACCCCACATTTCAAGATTCTAGCTTCAGTAGTTTCACCTAGGCGTTAATGAATCGTTACGTCAGTCAATCAGTAAGTCAGTCAATCACTTTACATTTTTATTAGTATGGATTATTTCAGAGACTATCAGAGGCAATAAGAGGCGTGGATTTATATCACATATTATTTAAGAGACTGGGAGGGACGTGGATTTATAAAACATATTATTTAAGATAGTGGCAGGAGCGTAATATAATATTTCAGTGTAATATTTACAAGTCATATATTCTTTAAATTTTGTTCGAAGTATTTCGAAATAATTTTACGGAGACTATAAGTGTCGTTGATTAAAAGAAGAACCTGCCTTAAATTTTAATCTCCAGAAAAGTAATAGTACATATAATTACGCTTTGTTATAAATCATATAACAGTGTTTAAAGTTCCCTGTTGTCACATTTTCTAAGAAAACAGCAATTTACCACTGTATAGCTTTTCCCCGTATACACAACAATTTCAAATCCTATCGGAATTAAAAGAATAGTCGATGATTTGTTTGTCTTACTGCTGATGGGATTGTTTGTCTAAATATTTTAGCAATTTATTTTTCAACACTTACACAAAGCTAAGCCAAAACAACAACTACAACGTCTTACCACACACACAGGCATTTCAACACAGCAGATAAACGACCGGCTGACTGGCATACGCCCGCAAATAAACTGTGTAAAACAACATTAACAAAAACAAAACATGTTCGGGCCATTAAAATCCATAGAAATGAAATAAAGAATTAAGTTCGGAAAGAGGGAGCAAAAAAATAGCTCAAATAAAAGAAAACAAATTTCCTAAATAGAGTTTATTATTCTTAGGCGTATGGCTCAAAAGGACCTCAAAGGTACCTCAGCGGTGCAGATGAACGGAAGGGAGATGTTGTTTGTGGTTCTTTACGAAACAATTGGCCATTATTCTTGCAGTACAAATTGGAAAAATTGTCTTATTATTCCCTTTTTGAACTTGCCACTTGCAACATTATATAATTGTAAGTCTATATTTGTTGTTGTGTATCCTACTTCATTTCGATGGCTACTCCCTTCTTTGACTGCAAAAAAGACTATTTAAAGTATTCGTAATGAGGGATTTTCCACTTTTGGTTTGGTCTCTTCTACTACTTTTTTCTTTTTTTTTTGATCCCACACAAAACTTCGGTTGCAATTTGATTTCTTTCGTGCGATAACAGTGACACACAGCCACAAGCAGAACATACTTAATGCGGAAAACAAGTTACATGCTGACGAATCTATCTCCATCTCTTTTGATAAAATGAGGTATCGTTTCGTTTGGTGTATCCTTAAGGGCTGATAGGACGTTCGTTTATTTTTACATTCTTCCATTACCACCATTGCCGGGGTTAGCAAGTCAAAGTCTTAATGAGATTAGCTATTTGGGTTTTGCAAAAACGAACGAACGAATGAACTCATTTCCCTCACCTCTACCCCCAATCAGCCAGCCAGCCTCGTGCCCTGTAATAGAAACCCAACACTCTAATGGAGACATAACATCATTGTACAATGCTAGGCGGCCTCTTCGTTTGTGTTGTGTATTTCGTTGGCTTGGCCTGACATGGATTTGAAACCCAAAAGGCATGTCCAAAAGCACTGGATAGATGGTCTAAACAACCAACAATCCTAAATGACTGACTTTAAGCTGTGGCCATAATCGAGTCAGACATTTAGCCTTTTAGCCAGTAAATAATGTCAGAAAAATAGCCAGCAAAGAAGTTCTTCGGCTAGCCAGCCAACGAACCGCTAAAACCATCTTCTGTTTCGTGGCCAACCATACGCCGTGCGGGACGAGTCTTGTTGTTGTCTCAATTCATTTTTGTTCATGCAAAAAGGACTAAAATAATATTGCCCTCAGCCCATCTGATATCCGTATATGTAAACGCTACGTTGTCTCATTTAGAGGATTCAATATTTTAATGAAGTATTGGTTTCAAATGTTGTCTTTGGTGGTATAGACGGGGAATTAGAGGAAACGTCATTAGAGTGATGTAAGATTAGCTGGAATTAGCTGTTGTTATATGAATTTTAATATATATAACGGTTTGGGTTGGGCGTGTTTTCTTTATACATGCTAATTGGTCTTTATACAGACCTATCTGTAATGTTTATGGACTTCCAATCAATCTGTTTCCAGACCAATTGGACTTTTAAAGACCTTTGATCTCTATACAGACCGATTAGACTATATAAATACCTATTTTCTATATAAAGACACATGTGATTTCTATAGAGACCTCTCTGCTGGCCTGTGGCCTCTATACATACCAATTAGTCATTATGTGGTCTGTGGTCTTTCTACAGACCTATTGGTGATGTCAAATTAATTTATTAATGGCGTACGAACCTTTTATGGTCAAAAATAAAATCATTTATTTTTAAGTATATCACTTCATTATTAAAAATAAAACCAAACAAATTTGGACAATGTTTGTGGAAGTTAGAAATGTTAATATTTTAACATGGGATACGAACGTTTTGTGGTTAGGGTTGTATATTCTTGATCATATAACGATACCCTCAATATTCGGTATTTTTAAGCTTTTGTGCACGCTTTTCAACCTAATCAGCTGTAATTTAGAATTTTGGTTTCTCAATGGGTGTCAAATCTTTCTGCTAAATATCATCAATATGGGTCCACTTTTTAGGGTAGATTCCCCAATGTCAGTTAACGTTATAATACAGTTCTCATAACATATTTTAACCCTTTCAGTGTCAAAGAAAATTTTTGTCGGAATAAAAATCTAAAATTTTGTATTTAAAATCATATAAAGGCACGGAGTTTAGAAAAAAAAGCAATTCTTATTTTAACCCTCGGACAGTTTTGTCTGTCTTTCAGCAAAAACAAAAACATCAATTGTAACGGTACATAGGATAACCAAAAATCGCAAAGAAGAGAGTAATTTTAAATGTCAAATATATTCGACAAAAACACTGAAAGGGTTAAAGAATTTAACGCATTTTACCATCGATATGGCTGTAATTAGAAATATTGGACTTAGACCCCTTTTTCCTTTGGACCAAATCCGTTTCAGCCGTCACTCTTATTCCAAAATTAGTTCAAGATCAAAGATAAGGAATATTGGCCCAATCTTTCTGGTACCTCACCCACAAAATGGTCAAACAGACTTTCCGATTAGAAAAAAAACGGCCTGTGCCAAATTTTATTAAATTCAGAGCGACCTGTACTTTGTTTAAAATTAAATATGAACAGATGGACACAAAGATATGAAGGGTATAAAAACCAGTGTGCGGAGCACTATAGTCGGGCTGGGCCGACAATTTTATACTACACATTCCGAGACCGGGCGATATTTCGCAATATTTCACTTGACCCTGGCATATTTTCCCAATCATGTTTTCCGGAGTGAGCTTCATAAGATTTAAATTTTGTTTTTTTACACACAAAAGTCTTGATTAATTTGACCCGCAAACATTTGACCGACCATTACTAAAATAGTCATTCTAATTAGTTGGACAGATTCTCTCCCCGTTGGAAAATTTGTGATATTCGGTTTATAATAGTGGACAATTTTAAATTTTTTTAATAATTATCGGGAAATTCCAAAAAAAATCTAATAAATGGGCTAGATCGTGTGTGCGAAAGCAAACCAAAACAAGTTTAAAGGTGTTTAAATTCGACTGGGATCTGTGGCTATGTATTTTATACACCTCAGTAAACATCAGAACAACGTGCCAAGCTCGAATGTAAAAGTGGTTTTCCTGGCTCTCTATGTTGATAGGAAACGAAATTGTAGGTTAATAAATATATTAAAAATAAAAAAATGTATGTCACATTGTATTGTTTTCCACATTATATTGTTGTTTAGGCTTGTATGATTAAAACGGGATATTAACATACTCATTAAAGGGTTTATAGTGTTCAAGATAGAAAACAACGGGTGTAGGTTATGTGGAGGACGTTTTTTCCAATATGATTACTTTAGTAATCACAGAAAAAAAGGGATACAATATGCCAACTATATTTGCTTTGTATTACGATATGTCCTCATGTTCGTATCTAACATTCCTTAAATAGTTTATATTTTTGGAATCCAAAAAAACAAATGAAATTTTGAGATATTATAAGACGAACAATTAGCTTCAGTCCCCATTTCTTGATTGGAATTATAAATCAATCTAATATTGCACACCCGGCCTGAATAAACACAATTTCGGCCTAAAGGGACATGTATATATTTATTGCACTTAAAAAATGTATTCGATTTATATATGATGATTAAATTAAATTTGCTATGTTTCACGATAAAAGCTAGTTTCATCATATAATATAGTCAAAATAAATCATAAATCCACACTATACAGGTGCCACTGTTGAGTTGTACCACGTTCTTTCATGTTGCATTGCAATCAGAATAATTTGGCATATTATCACTGCAAAAAAAAATGCAACACCAATTTATTATATATTCTTCCAATATTTTATTTCATTGCACTCACTTCTTTTTTTAATATATAAAATACCTTTTTTTAAATATTTTTTTTTTCTTTATAAATGTTTTGTTGTGTTTACTTTACACTCCGTTTCAAGAACTTATTATTGTTTTGTTTTTGTTAAGTTCTCCGTATTGACATTCCAATGTACTCAATCAGAGTATGATCTTAAGTTCACCACCTTAATATAGAAAAGGTAAATGTCTTGGCTTAAAGAGTGACGGTGCCTATCCACAACCTAGCTACATTTTTATTTCTTTAAACACACATTAATTAATATATTTGAAGCGCACATCTTTTAACTTTACACCATTTCCTTTGCAACTTCCATGCCGTTTGTTTTCTTTAATAAGTATTTTTTTTATGAAGTTCGATAACTTCCAACTATGGTTGGCAACATTTTGTTACGGACATCGATAACTTAATTTGCTTTTGTATTGTATTCTACCCTCGTTTTCGCAACCAACTTCAGTCGACCTCGTCACTAAATAGAATCTTTCTTTTTGTTAAAAACCATCAAAGAAATCAGAACCTAAAATCAGAACAAATTAAAAAAGTTAAATTATTAAACCTAAAATTATCGCAATAAAAGTGAATCAAAAACCCTTCAATTTATATTATCACTGTACAATTTATCCGAAGGTAAATATATATGAGATATTCAGTGCAAATCTATCGGAGTGTAACACTATCCATTCTTTAGGAATATATTTTTACTGCAAAGTGTGTAACCCAAATTGTTCGGGGAATTTGATGGAACACGTTGCGGTTACATCACCCCGTATCATAGCCTCTCAAAATTTCGAAGAAACATCAAATAGTCTTTGCGAAACCTTAAATTCCTTGGAAAAAAAGAACTTCCTTTAAAAGGGGTCCAACTACCCACAGGGTAGTTGTTCGTCCTAATATCAATACCTCCGGAGCAAAATTTTAATTTTTTTCTACCAAACTGCACAACACCGTAACCTCGTCATACTTGGATATATAACATACCTCCAAAAACCAGCACCTATACTACCCGGTATAAGACATAACCTACAGCAAAGGTTACATAATTCCTGCATAAATTTTCGAGGCTTATTAACAATGTCGTCATAAATTCCAACCTGAAAAAACCCTTCATTTATAACCATAATCAATTGGACATCAGAAAGCACTACTAAATTTTGGCCAGAATAAGCCTCCGATTCCTATTGAATAAGCAACACCTTATATGATTTTTAAAGGTCCAAATCGTATAGAAACCCAGATTGCAAAAACATAAAACCCAAAATGGAGACATCATACCACATATAGGGTGTAACCCTACATAATTAGTATAACCTAAATTAATAAGTATAATTTTACATTCACAAGTGAACATGGAATACAAATATTTATATATATTTTGTGATAGTAATTTATTTATTTCACCGGAATTTTAATTCATTCATTGAAAATCATTTTAAATAAGTTTTTTTAAATGATTATAATATATATTTGCATTCCATGTTTCACATTATCAAATTTTGTATCTCATATTAATAATTTAATTACAATATCATAGATTCATAATATTTATATCGCATGGTATAATTTCATCACACATTAAGAGAACTATTATATCCCTTGCTACAATCATCTCAGAAACTAATCCAGCAGTCAGTATACGTCGAAGGCCTTCATCAGTACGGATTGCATGGTAAGTGAGTTTTATTCTATTTTTACTAGTTTTTTTTAAGAGAATTACTCTTCTTTTGAAGACATGCAATACTCTTGTGATTTTGAGTTGTATTCGAGAAATATGTTTGCCACTGATCTTAAATTAAATGACTTTAATAGACTCTCTTTATGTGATGATATTTTTCTTTTTTTTTTACATCAATATAAATTATTAACCCCTTAAGGGCAAAGAAAAAATGCATGCATATTTGAATTTTCATATTTATAAAATAATTTAAAATATCTAGTTTTGTATGTATATAGATTATAATTTGGTAGGCTACTATATAAAATATGTTTTGAATAAAATTGAATTGAATTCAAAATGAATTGTTAATATAAATACTAGACGTTTCCTTATAAAGGGTTGACACTATAGATTAGGAGTGATGATATTAGGGGTCCGCAACAAAATATGCCATGTGGACGTAGGTAGGCGAGGGTCTCGAGGTTATTTCTCTTACCATCTGAGAAATTAAAAAGATTATGCGTAAGAATAAAACAGCCATCACAATTTAATTTTTGTTGTTGTTATTTTGGGGTTTCAATTTCTGATTATTTTCAATTCTTATCATCCTTGGTCCATTTTTTTTAGAATTTTGGTTAACTTGTTTTTAGGGAGTCTATAATTATTACTGTACTGCGAAAACTGCATTGGTTGAAGACGGACAAGAACCCCCCATCCCGACTGAAGCTACCTATAAATGGCTCCCGCCGTCCTCCCTTTAGCCAAAGGCATTGATGCTTCAAATTTACATAAAAATTGCATCCATCGAAATTCATACTTCGTGTTCATTACAGTTTTTGGCGCCCAGCACGTGGGGCCTGGAAATTTCTTTCTAGAATCCTGGCTCTTTTATCCGGTTACTTTTTAAATTTCATTTACTAGGATGTTTTACATTTGTCATTAGATATTGATATTAAGATTTAGAATAGTTGCAGTATTCTTCTGGATTTTCATTAACTTGAGGTTTACTTCAAATTAGATGACCGATGTAATATCTACAATTCTTTCTTTTTCTATTCTGTCTGTATTTAATGGGAAATTTTGAACATTCTTATGTTCGTATATGGCATAAATTTTCTTTTGACTTTGACTTAGATATCAGCATCCTTTTGTTAGGTGGATTACGTTAATTCTGCTGTTAGCGATTTAATGACCCCTATCACAAGATGAGAGATGTGTAAGAATTTAAGCTCTAAGCTGGTGTGTTAGGGTTAAAAGTATTTTATGTTATATTCAAACATCAATAGACCAGTTTTTTCGTCCTGCTGTTTTATTCAAAAGCTTTTTCACTCCATTCTATTGTAGTTCATCGCCTAACAGGAAACGTCATTCTATACAATATTGTTAAAATCGTTTAAAAATCTTTTTTATAATTCCACTACTCTAATTAATACTACTTTAAAAAATCAGTACTTTTTACAAAAATTAGATATGGCTGAACAATCCACTTCTATTCCTGAAGATCAGCCGACTGGCTCTACTAATATAGTAGCATCATCTTGTCAGATTTGTAATGAGGCAATGTGTGAAGGGCAAGACTGTTTAATTATAAGTCAATGCCTTCATACATTCCATAGAGAATGTATTGAGTCCCAATTATCGACATCCGCTCAATGTCCTGTGTGTCAACACCCGTGTCAACTAAATGAGTTGAGAACATATGTTGTCACACCTAAAAGGCAACCTATGCCCAAGCAAAATAAAAGGGGAAAAGGAAGAGGAGCAATGGCTCGCGCGTATAACACCCGCAGTGCCAGTCGAAATCTTTTCCAAGACATTCAAAATGTATCATTTAACAATGACGCTAACCCCCAGAACTCAGAACAACAACCAGGTCCATCTCAAATCAATAATTCCTCAAATAATGATAACTTTGTGTTATCACCATTTCCGACTAACGCGAGTCAAACAGGCGTTAACCCTCCTATTATTGACTACGCACAAATAAATCGTATGATTGAAACGAGTATTGGGCGTATTTTTCAAAATCTTAATCTGTCTCAATTTCCTTTGAGGGAATGTAATAATAATCAACCACAACCTACTAATACAAACAATCCAATTAATGACAATTCCGCTGGAAACCTACCAAACACCAATGGTAATATCCACAATCCCAACTTATCCAATAATCAAAATTCAGTGGCTAACAATAATATTAATGCCCAGGAAACAATACCACCATACAGACAATATCCTTATTATCCTCAAAATTCGAATTTTTCTTCCAATGGGACCTCCAATAGTAATATACATGCCGACAAAGTGACATCTATTATCAACAATTGGAATATTAAATTTGACGGGTCACCAAATAGTCTCACTATAGATGAATTTCTATACAGGATAAAAACTCTGACTTATGAAACGTTTGATGGAGATTTTTCTCTTATATGCAAGAACTTTAATACACTTTTATCCGGTAAAGCCCGCGAGTGGTACTGGCGGTATCGTAAGTCAGTACAAATTATATCTTGGGAGGACTTTTGTAGAGCGATTAGAGGTCAATATAAAGATATGAAATCTTCTTTTGACCTCAGAGAAGAGCTTCGAAATCGCAAACAAAAGCCAGGAGAAACTTATGATAATTTCTTCGATGCTATTTCCATGATCGCGGATAGGTTACCTAGACCGTTGATCGAAGAAGAGTTTATTGAGATAATAGCTCGAAATTTGCGTCCTGAGATAAGGCAAGATTTGTTGTATGTACCCATTCAGTCCCTATCTCACCTAAGAAAGCTCGTACAAATGCGAGAAAATTTTTTAAATGATGAGTATGTGAGGAAAACTTTAAACCCACGTAATCCAAATCCTAATGCTTACCCTCGTCGAATGATAGCTGAAGTTGATCATGATGAGCAACCCATTAATTCTGACTCAGATTTCCACATCGAAGCTCTCCAGAGAAATGAATCAGCATATAAATGCTGGAATTGTGATATTTCTGGCCACAACTGGCAAGATTGTCTGGAAAAGAGAACGGTATTCTGCTACGGCTGTGGAACGAAAAATGTATATAAACCACAGTGTTTGAAATGCATTGCTCGTAACCCAAACCATCCAAAAAACTTGAGACCTATGGGTCCTCAGAAGGATCAAGCCTAAATGAGAGACCCTCAGATAACGACAACCCAGACCTATCGAACACTCAAACAAAACTTGACCATGACAATCCAGATAAAATATATATACCTCGTAATAATGAAAAATCCAACCCTTTCGATAACACCAATGAACATATTTCAATCCTTAAGAGACCCTTTACTCAACATGAAAATTCGAATGATGATAGCTCCAAGATCATATACCCCAAACTTCCTTACCATAAACGGTGGGAGTTGTATATGAAACGGAAAAATGAAATATTTAATGTTTCCACCATTAGTTTCAATAATAAACCAAGGCGATCAACCCTTAGGTTACGTAAATTTTTTAAAATTAGGAAATTATGCTCTCGAATTCAAATTTCTACCATTATAAATAATCCACAGGATAAACGATACTATGCTAAGGTGTCATTTTTAGATTTTTCGGAATACGGTCTTCTCGATACAGGGGCTAACGTCAGCTGTATTGGTGGAGACTTGGCAAACGAAGACTTTTCCAAATTTCCCAATTTCGTGGAATGTAAATCTTTCGTGAAGACTGCTGACGGCAATCGTCAGAAAGTTTTGGGTTGGGTGGAAGTCAAAGCTTCCTTTAGAAATAACATCCAAAATCTAAAACTCTACATTATCCCCACTATTTCTCAACGATTGATTCTGGGGATAGATTTTTGGAAGTCTTTCAATTTATTGGAAAATGTCTTACAATCAACCGACATAATATGTTCAAGTCCTAATGGAATCTGTACTCCCACTATATCTTCTCTAGAAATTCCTTCTGAAATACAGAAATCATTGGATACAGACGACACGTATTTCCCACTCTCCCCTCAAGAACGGAGAGAATTAAATAATGTTATACAACTTTTTCCTAATTTCGAGACGCAGGGCTTAGGCAGAACCGATATCATTAAGCATTCGATTGATGTAGGCGACGCCACGCCGATCAAACAACGATTCTACCCCGTTTCGCCGGCGGTAGAAAAGTTAATGTTTGGCGAAATTGATCGAATGTTGAAACTAGGTGTAATAGAACCATCCAATTCGCCCTGGAGTTCACCAATGAGGTTGGTCGTCAAACCTAATAAGGTGAGACTATGCCTCGATGCCCGTAAACTCAATAGCGTGACGAAAAAGGATGCGTATCCGCTTCCTAATATCGAGGGAATATTCTCACGCCTTCCAAAAGCCAATATCATCTCGAAATTAGATCTCAAAGATGCGTTTTGGCAGATCAGTCTCGACGATAAGTCTAAACACCTGACGGCATTCACAGTCCCGGGAAGGCCTCTTTACCAATTCGTGGTTATGCCTTTCGGGCTGTGTAATGCCCCTCAGACGATGTGTAGACTTATGGACGAGCTGATCCCGCCTGACCTTCGACACTCGGTTTTCGGCTACTTAGACGATCTTATTATTATTTCCGAGGACTTTAAGTCACATATTGAGATCTTAATTCGTATTTCGTCGCAGTTTAAAAAAGCTAATTTGACTCTTAATATCTCGAAGAGTAAGTTTTGTGTTACCAAGGTTAATTACCTTGGGTATGTTATTGGCAATGGTGGCATCACAACAGACCCAGACAAGATAATCGCGATTACCAACTGGCCTGTACCTAAAAACTTGAAACAAGTTAGAGGTTTTCTCGGTCTTGCTGGTTGGTATCGTCGGTTTCTAAACAATTTTTCAGCAGAAACCTTCCATATAACAGAAGTTGTGTCCTCAAAAAAGAAATTTATTTGGACTGAAGAAGCCCAGAAAGCATTTGATAGGGTAAAGTCTTTGCTCACCACCGCTCCAGTGTTGGCTAACCCTGACTTCACTAAGAAGTTTTACCTCCACTGCGATGCGAGTGATTTTGGCATTGGTGCTGTCCTTGTCCAATTGGATGATGAAGGGAAGGAGCAACCTATTGCATTTATGAGTAAAAAACTGAACTCCGCTCAACGTAACTATAGTGTTACAGAGCGTGAGTGCCTCGCAGCTGTTGAAGCTATAAAAAAATTTAGGTGCTACCTGGAGCTTCAAGAATTTGAAGTCATTACTGACCACTCCAGCCTAGTTTGGCTCATGCGTCAGCCAGATTTAAGCGGTAGGTTGGCTAGGTGGGTGTTCAAACTGCAACCCTACAGTTTTACAATTAGCCACCGCAAAGGCAAAGAACATGTAGTTCCAGACGCTTTGTCTCGGATACCTTCGCATGAAATCTCAGGTCTGGAAGTCGATGAACCCGTAATTGACTTAAATTCACCCAGCTTCGAGGACAATGACTACCAGGAGTTAAAGGAAATGGTCTCCAAAAATCCAAATAAATATCCTGACCTAAAAGTCATAGACAAATATGTCTATTTCCGGACAGAACATTACTCAGGGGAAGAGATCCAGGAGCAACAGTGTTGGAAATTATGGATTCCTAAAAATTTAAGAAACCAACTTATCACCAAATTGCATGATTCGCCTGAAGCTGCACATGGAGGCATGGTCAAAACGCTGGAGCTTTTGAGGCGGACATTCTTTTGGCCTGGTATGGTTTTGGACGTCCGCGAATATATTCGCAATTGCGACGTATGCAAAACTACAAAAGCTCCCAATATGATCATGAAACCTCCCATGGGTCAGCAAACCGAATCCGTCCGCCCATTCCAACGTCTCTACATAGACATTCTTGGTCCCTACCCTAGGAGTAAGTTGGGGCATATTGGTATTCTAATAGTTCTAGATCATTTATCGAAATTTCATTGGCTATGTCCACTACGCAAGTTCTCTGCCTCAGCTATACAGGATTTCTTGCAAAGACATATTTTCCACACTTACGGGGTCCCTGAGACCATTGTAAGTGATAACGGCAGCCAATTTCGGTCTAATGAGCTAAATAGTTTTTTAACAACTTACGGTATAAAACACGTATACACTGCATTATATTCGCCCCAATCTAATGCATCTGAGCGGGTGAATCGTTCACTACTAGCAGGAATACGGGCTTATATAAAACAAGACCATAAACAGTGGGATGCGAAACTGAGCCACATCAGCTGTGCTCTAAGAAATTCATTCCATCAGTCCATTCACTGCTCACCATATCACGCTCTATACGGATTTAATATGATTACTCATGCATCGTCGTATGAGCTGCTAAGGAATTTCCAGCTATTAAATGAACCCACTGTGACGTTGTCTATGGATGATAGCCTTCAACTTATTCGACAGGATCTTAGTAAACATATTAAATCTGCTTACGAGAAAAATCAACGATCCTATAACCTTAGATCCCGACCACAAAATTTCGTTGTAGGACAAATTGTTTATAGACGAAATTTTGCTCAGAGCAACCAGGAAAAATCCTTTAATGCCAAGTTAGCTCCAATGTTCATTAAGGCCAAAGTAAAAGAAAAAATAGGACAACATTACTATATTCTGGAGGACATGGAAGGTAAGCAAATAGGGACCTTCCACGGGAAAGATATAAAAGCATAAAAACGTCTTTGTTTCCCTCTAATTTTCTCTCGAAATTCTCGGCAAATTATCCGGTTTGTGGAGGACGTTTTTTCCAATAATATAATAATTTAGTAATCACAGAAAAATAGGTATACAATATGCCAATTATATTTGCTTTGTATTACGATATGTCCTCATGTTTGTATCTTACATTCTATAAATATTTTCTTTTTTTTTTGAATCAGAAATAAACAAATGAAATTTTGCTATATTAAAAGACGAACAATTAGCTTCAGTCCTCATTTCTTGATTGGAATTATAAATCAACCTAATATTGCACACCCGACCTGAATAAACACAACTTCGACCTAAAGGAACATGTCTATATATTTATTGCACTTAAAAAATGTATTTGATTTATATATGATGAAAGCTATTAAATTTGCTATGTTTCATGATAAAAGCTATTTTTATCATTTAAATTAACCCAAAAAAATCATAAATCCCCGCTATACAGGTGCCACTGTTGATTTGTACCACGTTCTTCCACATTCCATTGCAATCAGAATAAATTTTCATAGTATCACTGTAATAAAAATTGAAACACACCATTATTAAATATTCGTCCAATATTTTTTCATTGCACTCACTCACTTCTTTCTTTTTTATATATAAATATCTCTTTGGAAATATTTTATTTTTTACTTCTAAAAATTTTTTGTTGTGTTTACTTTACACTCCGTTTCAAGAACTTATTATTGTTTTGTTTTTGTTAAGTTCTCCGTATTGACATTCCAATGTACTCAATCAGAGTATGATCTTAAGTTCACCACCTTAATATAGAAAAGGTAAATGTCTTGGCTTAAAGAGTGACGGTGCCTATCCACAACCTAGCTACATTTTTATTTCTTTAAACACACATTAATTAATATATTTGAAGCGCACATCTTTTAACTTTACACCATTTCCTTTGCAACTTTCATGGCGTTTGTTTTCTTTAATAAGTATTTTTTTTGAAGTTCGATAACTTCCAACTATGGGTTGGCAACTTTTTGTTACGGACATCGATAACATAATTTGCTTTTCTATTGCACTCTACCCTCGTTTTCGCAACCAACTTCAGTCGACCTCGTCACTAAATAAAATCTTTCTTTTTGTTAAAAACCATCAACGAAATCAGAACATATTAAAAAGTAACATTATTACATCTAAAATTTATGTAATATAAGTGAATTAAAAATTCAATCGTCAATTTATATTATCATCATAAGAAAATTATCCGAAGGTAAATATACATCAGATATTCAGTGCAAATCGATCGGAGTGTAACACTATCAATTCTTTAGATATATATTTTTACTGCCTAGTGTGTAAACCTGAATTTTGGGGAATTTGATGGACCACGTTGCGGTTACATCACCCCGTATCATAGCCTCTCAAAATTTCGAAGAAACATCGTCTTTGCGAAACCTTAAATTCCTTGCAAAAAAGAACTTCCTTTAAAAGGGGTCCAACTACCCACAGGGTAGTTGTTCGTCCTAATATCCATACCTCCGGAGCAACATTTTCATTTTTTTCTTCCCAACTGCACAACACCGTAACCTCGTCATACTTGGATATATAACATACCTCCAAAAACCAGCACCTATACTACCCGGCATAAGACATAACCTACAGCAAAGGTTACATAATTCCTGCATAAATTTTCGAGGCTTATTAACAATGTCGTCATAAATTCCAACCTGAAAAAACCCTTCATTTATAACCATAATCAATTGGACATCAGAAAGCACTACTAAATTTTGGCCAGAATAAGCCTCCGATTCCTATTGAATAAGCAACACCTTATATGATTTTTAAAGGTCCAAATCGTATAGAAACACAGATTGCAAAAACATAAAACCCCAAATGGAGACATCATACCACATATAGGGTGTAACCCTACATAATTTGTGTAACCTAAATTTGTTAAGTATAATTTTACATTCACCAGTGACATGGAATACAAATATTTATATATCTCTTTCAATGGTAATTTATTTATTTTACCGAAATTTTAATTCATTCATTGAAAATCTAATTTTTAAATGATTATAATATATATTTGATTTCCATGTTTCCCATTATCAAAATTTATCTCATATTAATAATTCTTATTACAATATCATAGATTTAAAATATTTATATCGCATGGTATAAATTCATCACACATTAAGAGAACTATTTTATCATCCTACTTAAATTATCTCAGAATCTAATCCAGCAGTCAGTATACTCCGAAGGCCTTCATCAGTACGGATTGCATGGTAAGTGAGTTTTATTCTATTTTTACTAGTTTTTTTTAAGAGTGGCATCCATATAAGAGAATTACTCGTCTTTTTAAGACATGCAATACTCTTGTGATTTTGAGTTGTATTCGAGAAATATGTTTGCCACTGATATCTTAAATTGAATGACTCTTAATAGACTCTCTTTATGTGATGATATTTTTCTTTTCTTTTTTTTCATCAATATAAATTATTAACCCCTTAAGGGCAAAGAAAAAATGCATGCATATTTGAATTTTCATATTTATAAAATAATTTAAATAATCTAGTTTTGTATGTATATAGATTATAATTTGGTAGGCTACTATATAAAATATGTTTTGAATAAAATTGAATTGAATTCAAAATGAATTGTTAATATACAGTGGCTCCATCGAATAATCGGACAAGTGTTTGTCAGATATAATAATGCTATACATTTCAAAAAAATGTCTAAATGTGTAGTTTTTTTTCGCTTTTAGTTACACATTACTTACTTATATTTCTGAACAATACAAAAAGCAACAACTTTCCTAGTGATAAAAGTAAATTTCGTCAGAAAAACAAAATTAACTCAATTTATTGTGTTCAACGCAAAATCGGACAAAACAAAGTATCAATGTTAAAAGTCCCGTTATTATGCAAATATGAACTTCAAATCTGTATTTTGTTTGTCGTATTCATTTGTAAATTGCATTTAGATCAAGAAAGTGGTAAAACTAAATAAAAATAAATTTAAATGGCTCCAAAAGGGAAAAAATTCAGTGTGGAAATCAGACAATTAATAGATAAATTGAATTATGAAGGTAAAACAGTAAGAGAAATTGCCGTATTGGTTGGAATGAATAAATCTACTGTCCACGACATTATAAAGAGGTTCCGTGATGAGTTCAGATTGACCAATAAAAGCAGAGAAGGTCAATGGAAGATATTGAATGAGCGAGAAGAGCGTTCGATATTAAAAGAAATAAAACAATATCCATTTAAAAGCGGAAAAGAACTTAAAATAAATTTAAAAACTCGCACTTGAAAAGTTGTGTGCCTAAATACTATTCGCAATACATTACATAAATATGATTATTATGGAAGAGTTGCAAGAAAAAAAGCATTTATAAGCCTTAAAAATAAAAACAGTAGAATAAAATATGCCAAGGAGTATTTACTAAAATCAGAAGATTTTTGGAAGCAGGTAATTTGATGATAGATCATCTTAAAATACATTTCTATTGATAGTTTCCATTATATTAAGGATCTGTTTACTGACGAAAGCAAATTTAATTCGCACGGATCGGATGGAAAGATGTATGTGTGGCGTAAGCCAAATGCTGAATTTAATCATAAGAATACAAAAGCCACTGTTAAGCACGGATGAGGTTCTGTTATGTTTTGGGTCTGCATGTCGAGTGCGGGAATATACAATTTGCATTTTATTGATGGTAAAATGGACAAATTTGTCTACCTCAACATTTTAAAACAAAATGTAAATCAAAGTGCAGACAAATTGGGTATCGCGAACAACTTTGCCTTTTATCAAGACAACGATCCCAAGCACACATCAGGTGTTGCAAAGCTTTGGTTGATCCATAACTGTCCCAAACTTATACAAACACCTGCACAGAGCCCAGACCTTAACGTAATTGAGCATCTTTGCGAAGAATTAGCTAGAAGAGTGTATGAAAAAAATGTAACTCCTTGGTACAGCCTAAGGAGGCTTTACTGAAATCGTGGAACTCCATAGAGCCGGAGGTATGCCAGAATTTGGTCAAATCAATACCGAAGCGTTTACAGGCCGTTCTGGACAACAAAGAATATGCAACTAAATATTAATTTCTCGATTTTTTGCATTTTTTGACATTGATACTTTGCATTGTCCGATTTTGCGTTGAGCACAATAAATTGAGTTAATTTTGTTTTTCTGGCGAAATTTACTGTTATCACTAGGAAAGTTGTTGTTTTTTGTATTGTTCAGAAATATAAGTAAGTAATGTGTAAATAAAAGCGAAAAAAACTACACATTTAAACAATTTTTTTGAAATGTATAGCATTATTATATCTGACAACCACTTGTCCGATTATTCGATGGAGCCACTGTAAATACTAGACGTTTCCTTATAAAGGGTTGACACTATAGATTAGGAGTGATGATATTAGGGGTCCGCAACAAAATATGCCATGTGGACGTATGTAGGCGAGGGTATCGCTTACCATCTGAGAAATTAAAAAGATTATGCTTAAGAATAAAACAGCCATCAATTTTTAAGTTTTTGTATTGTTATTTTGGGGTTTCAATTTCTGAATATTTTCAATTCTTATCATCCTTGGTCCATTTTTTTTAGAATTTTGGTTAACTTGTTTTTAGGGAGTCTATAATTATTACTGTACTGCGAAAACTGGATTGGTTGAAGACGGACAAGAACCCCCCATCCCGACTGAAGCTACTTATAAATGGCTCCAGCCGTCCTCCCTTTAGCCAAAGGCATTGATGCTTCACATTTACATAAAAATTGCATCCATCGAAATTCATACTACGTGTTCAATTTAGATATAGCTCCCATATATAGTTTCGTCCGATATCATGTAAGTGGTGCACCAAAGTCCCTATATATCTTTCGATTTGCACGAAATTTGGCATAACGTACTGAATTGAGCCTAGAGTGATGTCTGCCAAGTTTCGAGAAAATCGGTCCAGATTTCTATATAGCTCCCACATGTAGTTTCGTCCGATTTCATGTAAATGGTGCACCAAGGTCGCTATATATCTTTCGATTTGCACGAAATTTTGCATAACGTACTGAATTGAGCCTAGAGTGATGTCTGCCTTGTTTCGTGAAAATCGGTCCAGATTTAGATATAGCTCCCTTTTATTATAGACTGATTTTAAGTAATTGACGCACCATGTAACCAATAGGAACAAAACGTTATGAAATTAGTATAACCTAACCTGTGACAAGTTTGTTTGAAATCGCTTAATATTTGGATAGAGCTTCCATATATATTTCGTCCGATTTCAAGTAAACTGGGCAAAAACTCCAATCTGACTAACGATTGACATCAAATTTTGCACAACGTACAAAATTGAGCATAGAATTACGTAGTTGCGTTTTTTAGAAGTATAGACATAGCCCAACGGATGACCTATTTATATTTGTTTGAAGTCGATTTACATACTTTATGGATAGATCTAGTTAGATTCACATTTAGATAAATATCACATATTTTATTTCATCCACTTTCATGTTAATAGTCCTGTTTAATATACCCATAGTGGTGAAGGGTATCATATAGTCGGCCCCGTCCGACTTTACTACTTTCCTTACTGGTTATACCCTGCACAACTATGTTGTCAGGGTATTATAGCTTTGTGCAGCCCCAAAAGTTTGTAACGCCGCGAAATATTGGTCCTAGACCCACCTTTAAGTATACCGATCGTCATATCTCGATTAGCTGAGTCGATCTAGACATGTGTGTCCGTCCGTCCGTCTGTCCAGTATTTTGGGGTTCTTGAGCGCGTTTTACAACCAAATTCGCTGAAATTTGGTAAAATGGGCTCTTTTTGGATATCAAATTTCTCACCTAAAAATTATAACTTTAGGTCCACTTTTTCTGGTAGCGCCCATATAACGGTACCTTCCAATTTTCAGTTTTGGAGGGGTTTTGACCGCATTTTTTCACCGAATTGGCTGTAGTTTAGTACTTTGAGTTCTTATTGGGTATCAGTTCTCTCTACAAAAAATTATAAATATAGGTCCATTTTTTCGGGTAGCCCTTATATAAGGGTACACCCAATTTTCGGTATTTTGGGGTTCTTGAGCGCGTTTTTCAACCGAATTCGCTGAAATTTGGTACTTTGAGTTCTTATTGCGCAGCAAATCTCTCCACAAAATATTACGAGTATAGTATTGTGGGGAATTTGCTGCAATTTGGTATTTTGTAGTCGTATATGGTAACAAATCTCCCTACAAAAAATTTTAATATTCGCCCCTTTTTTATACCCTGCACAACTATGTTGTCAGGGTATTATAGCTTTGTGCAGCCCCAAAAGTTTATAACGCCGCGAAATATTGGTCCTAGGCCCACCTTTAAGTATACCGATCGTCATATCTCGATTAGCTGAGTCGATCTAGACATGTGTGTCCGTCCGTCCGTCTGTCCATTATAATTTGTAAACACGATACAGGCCACAGTTATGCACCAATCTTCACGAAATTTTGCATGTAGGATGGGTTCTGGCCAATGAAGACCCCTATTGTTTTTGGGAAAGATCGGTTAATATCTAGGGGATGAAATCGACCAAATACTAAATTTTTGTCGGTTTTTCTGGTCGCTCCAGAGGCCGCAATAATAGCCCGAACATCGCGAAATTTTGCATGGAGAAGGGGATCGAGCCAAGGAATAAGCATGCCTGTTTTGATAAACATTGGTCAATATTTAGCGCAAAAATTTGCGGTGTTTGGGCCATAATTGCGGCTCTGGAGCGACCAGAAAAACCGACAAAAATTAAGTTTTTGGTCCATTTCATCCCCTAAATACTAACCGATCTTTTCCAATAACAATAGGGGTCTTCATTGGCCAGAACCCGTCCTACATGCAAAATTTCGTGAAGATTGGTCCATAACTGTGGCCTGTATCGTGTTTACAAATTATAATGGACAGACGGACGGACGGACACACATGTCTAGATCGACTCAGCTAGTCGAGATATGACGATCGGTATACTTAAAGGTGGGTCTAGGACCAATATTTCGCGGCGTTACAAACTTTTGGGCTGCACAAAGCTATAATACCCTGACAACATAGTTGTGTAGGGCTCAATTAGAACGTAAGGTTCGATAATGAACTATAGCCGCATTTAGGCCTAGCCCCTGTGTGGAGGTTCCAGAAGGAGTGGACCGATATTCCCCATCTTTGAATTTGAACTAAGTTTGGAAGAAATAAGATGGGCAAAGTTTGGATGAAATCTTAATTTTCTGAAACGGATTTAGTCCAAAGAAACATGGGGTCTAGGTCGACATTGAGGCACATTTTCACCGTGTTAAAATGTACACACCCTCATTAGCCATAATGCTGAGGGTATAATTATCCATTATAAATAATTTTTAAATAAATTTCTGAAATTTGTATTAAGATTTACATACTTCGTATTTAGAAATGTTTGTATAGGGCCACTTTTTGGTATGTTCCCTATATTTTCTTTCTAGTACCTATCAGTATATCCATGGTGGAGTGTATCCAAAGTTCGGCCCGGCCGAACTTAACGCTTTTTCACTTGTTGTTGTTAAAGATGACTTTGCACCGGTAGGCCGGTCGTCGAAAATGTCTACAATATCGGAGAAATTATCGATAATTAGTTCCACGTAGGGTTGGAACTTTCATTTCAAGTAACTCTCAGTATACCTATAGCGGAGCATATACAAAGTTCAGCCCGTCTAAAAAACAACAACATGATTTTTCGCACTGGGTTTAGAACTTGCTATTAATTCGGCGAATAATATGTAACAGAAAGATAGTCAAATGAAAAATAAACAACTCGTCTCAAAACCCCGTTTGGATTAGAAGCTTCGTATACCCTTCACCACACTGTGGTACAGGTTATTTTTGATATGAATATCATCATATCCATTGAATCTGAGTCGATTTATGCATGTCCGCCAGTCTGTCCATGTTAAACTGTAATTTGGCATAGTGTACTGACTTAAGCCTAGAATGATGAGTGTAAATATTCTTTTAAATCCGTTCAGATGTAAATATAGCTCCCATATATATTTTCGTCCGATTTAATGAACATGATGCACCAAAGTCTCTAAATTTGTCATAGTGTACTGGAATGAGCCATGAATGATGTGTGCTTAGTTTCGTAAAAATTGGAACAGATTTAGAATTAGCTCCCATATATATTTTTGTCCGTTTTTATGTAAATTGTGCACCAAAGTCCCTATATATCTTACGATTTGCACGAAATTTGGCATAGCTTATTGAATTAAGTCTAGACTGACGCATGTTAAGTTTCGAGAAAATCGGTACATATTTGGATATAGCTCCCACACATATTTTTTTCCGACTTATTGAAAGTTTCTATATATCTTCCGATTTGCACGAAATTTTGCATAGTGTACTAAATTGAGTCCTGAACGATGTGTGCTAAGTTTCGTAAAAATCAGTTCTGATTTAGATATAGCTCCCGTATATATTTTCGTCCGACTTAACGTAAATTGTGCACTAAAGATCCAAAGTTGGGCCGATTGGCACACAATTTTGTACAATGTACTTAAATTAATATAAATGGCATGTGTATAGATTGATATTAGTCCGTTCCATTATAGATAAACTCGTTCAATTTCATCTCAATGTTCCTTCGAGGCAACATTGACATGAAATTGTTAGAATACATATGTAGAATATACCCAAAGTTGTGAAGGGTATCATATAGTCGGCTCAGTCAAACTTTACTACTTTCCTTACTGATTTCATTATTAATTAACCTGAAACATGTGACGGAACTCGAATTATAAATCGAAATATGAATCAACCCTGTTGGTTCCAAAATTGTATATTCATGTATATGTGCATAGTTAAAATCAATATATTCCTTGTATAGCTGTGGCTATTCAAATTGAAAACACTCCTGATATAACATATGATATCTTCCAGTTATTTTGTTTGCTTTCTTATTCTTTGCCATAAAAGTATGCCAATAACAATCATGCAAAGTGATTGCTCGAATGAATCAAAGAATAAAAGGAAGGGAGTTTGTAGTGAATGTCTCCTCCTAACTTACTTCTTGCTAAGTTTTCTTTCTTTTTATTACTTTTCATAAACGATTTATTACTTTGATACAGAGAAACATTAAAATTCTGTTCATTCGTTTCGTTATTTTCAGGTTTCAGGCGGTGGTGTCCTGCATCCGATGCCATACCCCAAGCTGATGATCACTGCTACATTTTATGCAACTACTGCTGCTGCTGCATGCAATGCCATTGTTGCTACTGTTGCCACTGACACTGGAGTATTTGTTGCCAGAGTTGTAAATCAATGGGACATAAATCTTCAATTCACTTCAGTCGTTGCTATCAGTTGCATTTCTGAAAGCTGGAGAATGAAACCAGAACAAATAAGAAAGGATGGTGAAGGTATACGCAACTCCTGAGCAGCGTCTACACATTGGATTTCCGCTCGGGGATGATGGTGCGGTGTGAATGCACTCGTTCGGGGAAATTTATGTTCCCGTTTAATGGCATTGTTTTGCTGTCTTCTGTGCAAGGATGGACGCGCAAACACACACACACATACATTCACAGCAACCGTATGCAAAGAAACCAAAAATAATCACATTTTATTGCTTTGGGTTTCTTCAATCAAGTGAATTTATATGGCTGTAGAGCAAAATCTGCAAAACAAAAACGAATAAAAAAGTGTGATTGTTGTGAATGACATTGACACCATGATTCCTGTGAAACCCCCAGGAGCCGCAAACAACTAAATGTATCCAAATTATAATGGTGCAGAATACAATTGGAAGGCCGTGCAAAAGAAAATTCCAAAATGTTTAATTACACTAAATGAGTGAGTGAGTGAATTTTATAGTTTTGAAAAACAATTCCTAGATGTTGACGAATAGTTTATTTATGGCGATAAACATGATTAAGGCGATAATTCAGAAAAGATTTACAGCTGTTTGACAGTTTTATTAGCCAATATATCATTAATATTGCATGAGAAAATAAGAGAATGCATTTTAACACGACAGTCAATAATCACAAAAATAATTTCAGTGAGAATTTCAAATTGGTCGAATGGTTACATTAGATCAGAGTCAAAAATTTTGTATTTGCAATTTTAATACTGGATAAAAAGATTCCTTGCACAAATATGTTTGTAAAGGCCCCATATTATTTTATTATGATACTATAAAAATTCTGTATTTCAGGGGTTTTTAAAAAATTTCCAACCGTATTGTTTAAAATCTGCCATTTGTAAAATCTCTTACTCTATACATCAGGAATTTTTTAAGGCTTTTGGGAAATTGCTTATCATTTCGATATAATTTTATTTAATATTTACATAGTGTAGGCATTAGTGAATATTTGGGGTTACCATAATATGAGGGCTATGCCTAATTAATGACCGATATAGCTCAATTTTGAAACCAATATTTTAGTTTTGTATCTCAATACTTTCCTTCAGGAGTTATCATTATACGGGGAGATGCCTAAATGCTGGCCGATATATTTCATTATTCTCAGGTTCGAGATTTTTATCACGATATTCTTAGGGGGAGGAATGATTACAAACCAGTAAGGAAAGTAGTAAAGTCGGACGGGGCCGACTATATGATACCCTTCACCACTTTGGGTATATTCAACAGGTGAATCCTAACAGACGTCGCATTTTTAAAGGACCAGTAAAATGAAATTGGATCCATAAACATGTCATTCTGCAACCGATACTAAATTTTTCATTTGGTAAGATATAAAAGCTATATCTAAATCTGAACCGATTTCAGGAAACTTAACACCCATCATTCTAGAGTTAATTCATTACGCTGTGCAAAATTTCGTGCAATTCGAAAGATATTAAGGGGCTTTGGTGCACCATTTACATTAAATCGGACGAAAATATATATAGGAGCTATATATAAATCTTAACCGATTTTCAGGAAACTTAACACACATCATTCTAGACATACTTCATTACGCTGTGCCAAATTTTAGGCAAATCGAAAGATATATAGGGACTTTGGTGCACCATTTACATTAAATCGGACGAAAATATATATGGGAGCTATATCTAAATCTGACCCGATTTTCTTCAATTTCAATAGGGTTCGTCCTTGGGCCAAATAAGTGACTTGTGTCAAATTTCATCCAAATCGCATTATAAATACGACCTGTACTTTGTTTACAATTTAACATCTACAGACGGACGGATGGACGGACATGCATAAATCGACTCAGAAAGTAAGTCTATCCATATTCTCAAAAGGATCCATGTGTCTATCTCGTTTCCTTTTGCCTGTTACAAACATATGCACAAAGCCACAGTGCGGTGAAGGGTATAAAAATGGCTAAATCGTCTTAGAATTCCACATTTTGTTGACAATTTTTAATAACGACTACTCTTCATACTATGGTAAAAAATATATATGGTAAATATAGGCGTATTCTTGCCTATATGGGACAAACCCCAACACACGGAACAAATCAGCTAACTATTTTAATATAAAATATGCGTTTATATGGAGCCTATCCCTAAAAGAATATTAATAATTTTTGGGATAAAGATTTTTTACCATATACGACTACAAAATACGAAATTACAGCGAATTCGGTTGAAAAACACGCTCACCGAAAATTGGAGGGTACCCTTAAATAGGGGCTACTCGAAAAAATGGACCTATATTTAAAATTTTAAGTAGAGGGATTTGCTACCCAATAAACCCCTAAAATACTGAAACTGGGGGTTCAGTTATATGGGGACTACCAGAAAAAGTGGACCTATATTTATAATTTTTCCTGGAGAAGTTTGATACCTAATAACAACCCAATGTACCAAATTTCAGCGAATTCGGTTGAGATCTATGCTTAAACGTAGACCGATATATCCCATTTTCGAACTTGACCTGCTTGCATTCAAAAGACAACTCTATTCAAGATGTTGATGATCTATCTCAACTCGTTTAGAGGCTAAAGTGATTACAACAGACCGTCGGACAGACGGACATCGATAGATCTTTATAGAATTTTACGCTGATCAAGAATATATTAACTTTGTAGGCTCAGATTATTTCGATGAGGAACTGATTATTTCGATGATTTACAAACGGAAAAACAAAATTAATATACCCTCCATACTATGGCATAGGTTATAAAAAGGAATTAATTAACACGACACCTCTCCAATTGGCAAATTCTGGCCGTTTCTGGTCAATTGCTATCTTCAAACGGTCCAATTGTTGACAGTAGAGATAAGAATTTAGCGTTTGGCCATATGGAAGCAACTCATAATAAATAATCCCCCTCCAATCCTACCAAATGCATGGCATAAATTTCCTGGTCGTTAGTCCTAGTTTGGCCACCGTTTGGGGTGCTTCACCGCTCTGTAACCACGACATTGTCATTGATCCTAAATAATTCATTAAATTTCTTCCTTTGTCCATACAGAAATTAAAGTAATTGCAAAAACAGAGATACTTGTTGTGATAAAAATTTCTGCATAAATGCAATTCCCCAAATTAATAAATTACACCTTTTCGTGTTCGTATTGACAAACATTTAATTAACGTCCATTACCATCAACAATAAACAACAACGAAATCCCAAATAAACCGGACCCTCAGAGTTTGCACACACACACGTATACACCTACGTTATTTACATATATTTTACAGCAATTTTATTAACAAAACGAAATAAATAAAATATAATAAAAAAACTGATACAGACAGACGGGACTTGTTAACAACCCACATCCACAGAAAAACGCCCTTAACGTTGTTTGCCTAATTGCAGGACAACATAAAACGTAATGAAATACCAACCAGCGGACCAAAGGGGCCGTCGTAGTAGTAAATGTATTACAATTGAATGAATGAAGAATTAATGCTAACATGAATGACTGACTGACAGATTTCCCATAGAGAGGGAGAGATACAGTGGGTTGTAAATTGTAAGAAGTAAAACGAACTAATATCACTGTTCATTTAAATTATTATTATTATTAGCACTACACTACCGAATATTTCCAAGCAGGTTAGAACTTCATTTTAGTATTCTTATAGCGGTATTAACCGATTTTCGGTATTTTAATGACTAGCCACATTTCTAATTAAATCGGTTGTAATTTGGTATTTGCAGTGAGTATAAACCATTTATTTTTTATTGAAAACTATTCGTTAAGGGACATTCTAATCTTCCTACCTTCTTCTTCTTGCAAGAACAAGTAAAAGCGTCTTTAACACCAGATTTACGGATGTTGAGTATATTCTGAGTAAAATTAAATTTTGATACCAGAAAATATATTTTTTTGCGAAGAAAACTGTTCCAATTACCGATTTAGGTCAAACTTCGAACTTTTAAATATTTCTTCCAGGCCTAAATCAAGCTCGAATATGGGAAATATCAGACCACTACATCAGTTATCTTTCCTAC
The DNA here is from genome assembly GCF_032173495.1 of Musca vetustissima. Classification (NCBI taxonomy): domain Eukaryota; kingdom Metazoa; phylum Arthropoda; class Insecta; order Diptera; family Muscidae; genus Musca; species Musca vetustissima. Next base: position 94,388 of record NW_026876126.1, read on the forward strand.
AAATGGTCAACATTTTACCGAAAAATAAGTTTATAATATCCTGCGAAAGGATTATCCGGTTTCATCCAAAGTTTTCATAACCTAAAACTTTTACTAAAAATATATCGTGTTCAAAGTTGGAAATTATTGGTCCACTCCTTCTGGTACTTCCCCCACAAAGGGCAGATATTTTGAAAATGTGTAAATGTCTTGCAATACGAACGGAGTATTGTATTTCGTAAAAGCTCTGCACACCGTGATATCTTTGTCAAACTTTCTATGAACTCGAAAATGGTATGTATAAGCCCACTCCTTCCTCTAAAGGGTCAAAAATTTTAAAAATTTGTAAATCTAATACAAAATTTTTAATTATCAGATTTGACCCCTACTTCGCACAAAAGTAGTACTTTCTCCAAATCCGCAGATACAGCATATCGCTATACTCCTTCTGGTAACTCTCCAAAGGGATTGGAACTCTGTTGAAATCGCGATAGAGAACATTTAAGATAGAACTCTAAATTTGTTCCCAGACATTGCTAGTACTCCTAGGATGCTTAGATATATTGGTCCACGTTTTGATGTAGCCCCCATATAACGGTGCCCCCCAATTTTCGGTATTTTGGTACATTGACCCAAATTCCAGGGTAGCCCCCATTTAACTGTTCCCTCAATATTCGGTATTTTTGGAGCACGTTTTTGAATTAAATTGGCTATAATTTAGAGTTTTGGGTTCTCATTGTATAGTTCATGTCCAGCTTCCATTATATAGTTTCGTCCGATTTTATGTAAATGAAGCCCTATACTGTCAATGTTGGTCCGATTGAGACAATATTTTGCACAGAGTACTGAATTAGATCCAGATTAACGTATGCGAAGTTTTCTTGGAATCGGTTCACCAAATGATGCACCAAATTTCCAATATTTGTCAGATTGCGACAATATTTTGCACAGAGTACTGAATTAGCTCCAGTTTGATGACTGTGAGGTTTTGTTGAAATCGGTTAAAATTTAGACATAGCTCCCATATATAGTTTAGTCCGATATTTTGTCAATTGGCCCAATATTTGTCAGATTGAGAAAAAAAAATTTGCACAGCGTACTGAATTAGGTCCATATTGATGTATGCGAAGTTTTGAGGAAATTGTTGAAATTGTTTCGAATTTATATATAGCTCCCAAATATAGTTAAGTCCGATTTTATGTGAAAGATGCACCAAACTCCCAATATTTTTCCGATTGAGACAAAATTTTTGCACAGAGTACTGAATTAGGTCCAGGCTGATATATGGGGAGTTTTTTTTAGAATTATATATAGCTCCCATATATAGTTCCTTTCAATTGTATGTGAATGATGCACCAAACTGTCAGATTGAGACAAAATTTAGCACTAGCAGTACTATTTTAGGTCTAGACTAAGTTTTTTTTGAAATCGGTTTAGATTTAGATATATAGAATGATGCATTAAACTCCTAAAATTTGTCCAATATTTTGCAGAGAGTACTGAATTAGGTTTAGAATGTTATATGCTAGGTTTTGTTTAAATCGATTCCCATATATAGTTTCATCCGATTTTATTTGAATGGTGCACCAAACACCCAAACGAAATTTTGCATAGAGAATGCAATTGATTAAAGAATGAAATGTGTTAGGGTTTGTTGAAGTCGGTTCAGATTTAGATATCTTCTTATATATTTTTTCGTTCGATTTTATGTAAATGGTGCACCGAAGAGCTTATGTTTGTCCGATTTACACGAAATTTTACCGAGGGTATTAAATTGCTGAATGTTGACTTTTGGCGTAGGGAGTGACACCAGACAAGAGATATATAGGATAGTCGATAGATTTTAGGCCAAACTTTTCCCATTGGAATTCGTCCATATATAGTGATTTTCCATCGTAATTGGCAGAGTCTATATTGTTAACTTTTGGACCAATATTGATAATCTTTAGCAAGAAGATTTTCTACCCAATGGGAACCCAAAAAATGACAACCAATTTTAAGTGTCCAAAAGCATCAAAGTATAGTATTGGGAGACCGTTATATGAGGACTACCCTACAAAGTGTAGCTCTATATTCCATTTTCAATACCATTCGTCCTAGCATAAGCAGCAATACATGTGCAAACTGTCAATGATCTACCTTAAGTATTGCGAGCTCGATCGTGATTTCAACAGACGGACATGACTAAATCTATATGCAATTTTAATCTTATCAAGAATATAACACTTTATGAACACGATTTCGTGGTATTTCAAACGTAATGACACCTTGTGGTGGAGGGTATACAAATATAGGTCCCATTTATGATCTGAATAATGTAAAGGTCATTTATGTGAATGAACCCTTTGGAAATTGTTTAAAATAAGATCCGATTTATATATAGCTCCCATACATATTCCAATAAAATTAAATGATGGCATACCAAAGATTAGTATCCGACTATCACAACGTACCGAACAGAAATAGATTGAGATATAGACATAGCTTTCATCCCCCAAACTATAATTCTTATTTGGCAATTTAATATGGATTATTAAGAAAGCAAAATAGCTTATCTGCCAATACGGCTGATAAATATCTATAAAACGATCCAAAATATTCATAATATAGAAAATGAAAGGATTTATTAATATGGGAGCAGCCCAAAAAAGTGGACCGATATTCATAATTTTTAGCATTAAGATTTGGAACCCAATTATATCCTAACATAACAAACTGCATCCAATTCGATCGATAAACGTGTTCTTATTTTACCCAAATTTGGGAGTACATTAAAATCGCTACCCACAATATTAAAAATTGTTATTAATTTGTATAAGGGATATTTGGTACTCCTTGAGAAACCAACCTTAACAAATCTTCAAAATGTCGAAAATCGGTGGTTATGTTCGATGGGAGCATGTACCACAGTGCAAGCAGAATTGTGTAAAAATCGAATCTGAACATTTTTAATTTTGATTATAAAACAAAAGCACACAATCGGCAGATAGAAATCATTAAAACAAAGTACCCAGAATAAACAATAAACAGCAATGAACCAAGTTACCGAATCAGCCTGCGCCATGCATGACCGACACCTTCATAGACTCTGTTGTGTTGGAAACTCCTCTCCACAGAATTGCCTTGATATTAGCCTTCGTGTGAGTTGGTGGTTGGAAGTATGTATGTACGTATATGTGTTTGCGTGCAAGGGTCAGTGTTGTTTATAAAACCGGAACTGGACATCACCATCGTCATCTCAGTCCAACTGAATTTAAGTTAATTTAAAAAAATATATAAAACAATACGGACAGGAAAAAACATTGCTCGTATAAATGTTTGTTTTATGACACAACCCGTACAATTTGTAAATACATCATTCCCGCACTGCCGCACCAGACTACATGGCTTTTGTTTACCTTGCTACTCTTTTGTCTGTCCATCAAAAGTCAAGTTGATTAACAAGGAACCATTCATTCGTTCATTTCATTTTGGCATTATTTTATGTTTGTACGTATGTATGTACATATTTCAGTCCTTTGGTACGTTTATGACGGTGGTTTATTTAGTGGGCGGGAGGTGTTTGGTGGTCGGTAAGGGTAAGGGTGTAAATTAAGAAATTTTACGAGCCAACTTTTGAGCTTTTACAATGGTGGGGACGATTTAACATAAACTGTTACCCAAATCAACAATAAAAAAAAAAAAAAAAACAAAAACTGTCAACAATTTTTATAGCTGCCCTTTTTAAAGAGCTGTATAGTAAAGACACTTTGCCGTTTAAAAGCAACAACAACAGCAGACGTTTTGAAAGGATAACTGCTGGTAATAAATTTAATACCTAGTTAACGCTGAACTAGTAAAACACTCATTCGTTACGGTTGCGAGTGTAAGTTACTATAATAAAAATTAAAATTATGCACATCGTGCGTTTTAGAAGTTATCCTTGAAATTATCAGCAAATATTGTATAACAAGGATACAAATAAAAAATATCTTTATGACAAATTGATTTAGAAAATCTAGTTAGTAGTTAGTTTAAAAATAAGGAGGAATTTTTAATAAAATGTGTAGTCTACTTTCGTTTATATTCCTATTTTACAAAACATAATTATAGCTTGGCAGTATTTCAATGATGTAAGTTGTATAATATTTGAATGTGAAACCCCCATTAATATACATATATTCTCAATTTTTAAATTTCCTATTTGCGTTTTAGCTTTTGGAATTAAACATTTAAGAAACATTCGATATTTCTTCAAAATACCTCAGAGCTACCCTAAAACGATTCAGGATGGGAACGCTAGGCACATACACTTAAAATAAAGTGGTTCTGCTGCACTAAGATACTTTAAATTTGTTGGGTGCTTTTTCAGGATATCCTATTTGGGGCCGATTCTATTATTGCAGCAAGAGAAATTGTCAACAGCGATGAGGTTCGGCCGTTTATAATTCAAGAATTGTAATAGTAAAGGAACGACTTTGCAAAATATCGATGTTACAACAACTATATTAGCTACAGTATATATTAAATATGTCAATCCCTTTGCAATACCTCGAAATATTCACCGGAGACCCCATCAAGTAGATATATTCTTGATCAGAATAAAATTCTTTGTCGATTTCTGCGTGCATCTGTGTCTCCGTCTGTTGAAATCACCATATTGAAATCATACATTTAAGATAGAGCTCTCAAATTTTGCATAGACATTGCTAGTACAACACGTTTTGTTGTAGCCTCCATATAACGGTACCTCCAATATTCGGTATTTTGGGAATTTGGTATTTTGGTTTCTCATCGAATAACACATGTCTGTACCAACCCATATAAAGATACCCCCTACAATGATATATATATATATATATATATCATTGCTAATATATATTCCTATACAATGGAATTTTCCCCCACCGCCAAAAGGCTGCACCCACATTTCTATTACATATGTATACACAATTTATTAAGTGCAAAAATGTAATAAAATTTTTGGTAACTAGGACACGTCCATTGAGATAATTCAGCAATTTCCTTAACTGCTTGTTTTCTAAGTAGAATGTGAATCTCTTTATAAATTATGTCATTACATTGTCGTAAAATACCAATTTGGCAATTTTATTCGAAGTTGGTCTCTTTGATGACCCTGGATAAAAACAATATTTCTGCGTATATGTGTGTTATTACAAGTGTACCCCAAGTATTTTGAAATTTCCCTTAACATTTCTGAGAATAAGGGTTTCAATATATTAGAATTTTATGTAAATTTTGTGTAAACAATTTCTATTTCTTGTTGGTATTTTTTTATTTTAGTCTATCTCAAAAGGATGGCAATATGAAATGTTACACATTTACAACAACAAATATTCAAGAGGGCTTTTTAATATTCATTTCGGTCGAGAGTTGTTGCCAATGTAGGCCATTAATAATGCCTTTAATAACTTATTGTATACACAATAGTTTTGCAAGCCCTAAAGGTCAACCTATAATCATAAACTCTAGAAATTGATATTAATTTGTAAAAACCCCTTTTTGTAGAGAGTTTTACAGGACTTTTTGGTTGCACTGCAGACTTCATGTCAAACAAAAGTGGCAGGCAGGGACATCGTATAGAAAACAACAAAATCAAAATAAAATTTAATCCCTTGACATTATCTCGAACGGACCAAACACCCCCACACACACATACACAGATATAGAGAATGGGCCTTTCATGGTGGTCACCCATTGTTTGAACCCACAACAACAACGAAAACCTCAACCAAGGAAATTGAGGAAAAGGGAAAATCGGCAAATTAATACGTGTCCATACACAAAGTTCACAAATATTATAATAAATAACAGCAGCAGCGGCAGCAAAACCAGTAGAAGCAATGGCTGGTCATTGTTTGCCGGAAACCGTTTCCATTCGTTTCCCAATCTATACGGCTTTTGCCGCTGCTGCCCAAAAGGAAAAAGGATGAACATGAAAGGGAAATCATTTTTATTTTGCAACGTTTCCATTCCATTCTATTTTAGCAATGTGGACAATTTATATTGGTTTCCCTTCTATTGGCCATACTTTTAGATGGACGGAGGAAGGAGAAGGTCCTTTCCTTTTATGTCATTACATACATACATGGTGCTGGTGGTGTTAGCATGGTTGAAAGGAACGGCAGAGGAGATAAGGTTCTAGGTAACTGCACCAAATAGACTCATTATGTATTCGTTACTTTGGCCAAATTGAGATAATTATCTTGACTATTGGCCTAAGCAGAGAAATTAATAATGAGCCTTAAATACCGAAAAGGTTTAGGTGATAAGAAACTCTATTGACGAATATATTGCCTAAATGGTATATGCTGATAAAAATTGACAAATGTGAGACACTAAAACGTAAACTATTTTTGTTAGATTAAAACCAATTATTCATATCATTAATAATTAATGAGCATAGAAATGGGATTATTATGAAGAAATTGGCAGGAGGGAATATGGATTAGGAAAATTTGTTGGAAGGAGAATTTCACTCAGGTCAATAATTGTATGCCATAACTGTCCAGTAACTAATTAACTATATTGTGCAGAACCAATATTAACGAATAATATGTTCTCCCGCATTTCAGTTCGTTGGAGTATACTAAGACGATAAATCAATTGAAGTAGGTTTGTGTTTTATAACTTTTCTGGCTGGTGCGCACGATAATTCTCAAAGGAAGTAACCGATTTAATGCAAAATTTACACAAACGTAAACATAGATCAAATTCTAAGATGTAGAATATTGGAGCTAGTAATATTTTGTTCGGGTCAGTAAAATGTTTGAATAAGAAGGTTATTGTTCCACCTCTTTCATTACCTCCCCACAAAGGGACAACAGGAATGTCCACTTTCATTTAAGCTCTGCACATCATAATATTTTTACCAAACCTACACCAAGTTTGAAATGAAACCCATCTGTTGGTAACACCGATAGTATGGCGGGTATATTAAGGTTGTTTCTCCGCTTGTAACTCGTCGATCATTTACGACCCTGTACAGTAGGGTAAATTTTTACAGTTTTGTAAAAAAAATCAAATTCACCGAATGTGCCCCTATCCGGGGTAGCTTCGGCATTTGATGGGGCACATTCGGCACCATAGTCATAGCCTGGTAATTATCACCGCTATCAGTCTGGTTGGTATTCAGATCCTCTAAATGTTCCATTTTATTCTAATATACGACTCAAAGTTTGACTTTTAAGGCTATATTTTCTAGCGGCGGACGGTGACATCTCAAGATCACACACACTATCAAAAATAGAATTTTTCTATGGCATTTTCGTCAATACAAGCACGTTTGATAGTATATATGTAATTTGGAACCATATTAAAATATCTTTTTTTAAAGATAAACTCAAAGCATTTTACGGAAATAATATCTGTATATGGCCGAATGTGCTCACTTCAAAATGCCGAATCTACCCCGAAAATACTTTATATAGTTTTTTTCTGTTATTTCTATCAATCTTCTAAAAACATTATATATATTAACATTAATCGACTCCGCTTTACTGAAACGGAAAAAATTGGATGTTTGTTTCAGTTATCCTATGTTTTCTCTTAAGCGAAGTTCGGTTAACTGAAAATAATTTCAGTTATCCGAACTTCTCATAAGCGAAAAAAATTTCATTTTTAAGAATTTCAATAATTCATATTTTACATACAATTCGTAGGTCTCAAATTTTATGAAAATAAACAATAGAAATTGAAACTGGTTGATATGTTCACTGCTTAAAGGATTTTTATTATGCATTGTCTTTTTTTGTGCGTAAGGTTTGGGTTCTCATTGTATAGCACATATCGATAACCAAAATATTAATACTGATCCAAGATTGAGGGAAGCCCCTATATAATGGTACCCCCAGTATTTGGTATTCTAAGGGTTTTGAGCAAGTTTTCCTAACGAAATGGCTGTAATTTGTAACACATATCCTTACCAAAAATTATTAATATCGACCCAAGTAGATTTTGGGCACGTTTTCAGCCGAACTGACTTGTATTTATTGCTTTCCATTATCATTGAATAACACATATCCGTCCAAAAAATGATTAATATTGACCAAAGTTTCAGGGTAGCCCCCATATAACGGCACTCTCCAATACTCGGTATTTTGGGGATTTGCACACGTTTTCCAACCAACCTGGCTGTAATTTTGTACTTTGGGTTCTCATTGTATACCACATTTCTGTTCTAAAAATGTTTAATATTAACCCACCTGGTAACCTCCATTATATGATACCCCTAATATGGGGATTTTCGACAAGATTTTCATTAACATTGACTGTATTTGGTATATTGTTAACATCGGGAGTGTTAACAACACTCCTTATCGTCATTCGGTATAGTAAGTTCCACGTGGAGTTGGAACTGTAATTTCAAGTAACTGTCAGTATACCTATGGTATTTAGCGTGGAGGAAGATATTGAGATACAAAACTAAAATATTAGGTTTGTAAGTGAGCTATATCAGCCCTTAATTCCTACCATACGTTATCAATATCGGTCCATGTTTTGGGGTTTTAAAATTAAAAAAAAAATCTCCACTACAAATTGATGAAATTTGTAATTTGTGTACATTTTGATTTACAACGGCATAGGCCCAGTTTTTGGTATCTTCTCTATGATTTCATTTCAAGTAACTGTCAGTATAACTTTGGTGGAGGGTATTAAAATTCGCCCGGCCGAACTTAAAGCTTTCTTAACTTCTTCTTTATAAATTTATCTATTCAAAATATGTTTTAAAATTTTTGTTATTGTTTTCAATGTTATTATTTTGATCTTTTCGCCATAAATGATGAATATATGGCATAGCCATTTCTTCAAAAATAAACATTAGAAATTACAAAAGTCATGAAAATAATATGACAACTTTCCTCCCAGCCTCCTTAAGTTCTGCCACACACAAAACATGTTTTATTATAAACATAATATATAATTTGTTCTTAAGAATCTGTAACAATTCATTTACAAGTCAGCATAGTTCATTCGAAACGGAAGCAAAATACACAAATTTCTCATTCATCACAAAATACATAAATAATTTTATTTTGTTATTTAACAACTCGTCAAATGTTAAAAAGTAAATAATTTATTGGTAATTCTCTTGCCATTTCATGATGTCCCATAAAATATGAACCACTGGACAAAACTGGTCACATAAAATATACTTGGGAACAACAATAGCAGCAACAAAAAGGTTGACAACAAAAAGCCATTCAAATTTTACAAATGAATAATGTGTATCCTTGTTCCTTCTTGTTCTGCGGGTTGGTTGGTCCTGAAATGTTAGAACAAGTTGTGTAAAAATTTAACATGCGGGTGATTTGTTTAGTGATCCCTTGAGCTTTCTTTATTGTCCTTTAGAACGCCAACCATTCTTGATGGTATAACAGAAACGGAAGAAAAGTGTCGTAAATATAAACAAAATTATGAAACTAAGAAAAAGGACTAATACAAAACTTTTTATTTCACAATATATAAGAGTTTCTAAGTGTTTATTAGGGTGCACTAAATAATGAAATCATATAAATTAATTAAAATATAAGATTATAGCATTATCACACAACGTAATGTTGAATATTTGCGTATACCACTCAATTTTATTTTGTCAAGACTGGAGAGAGTTTTAATATTCGGTTGAAAATGTGGTCAAAAACTTCAAGATATGGCCTTTGTTTACGGAAGTTATACGAATGAAAGTTTCGATATAAATAGCTCATTGGGAATAAGATAGGAATGGAACAATTTCTAAAATTGGAAGTACATAATGGTAATCATAAAGAAGAAGAATAAACCAGTAAGGAAAGGAGTAAAGTCGGACTGGGCCGACTATATGATACCCTTCACCACTTTGGGTATATTGTACATATGTATCCTTAAAATTGCATGTCAATGTTCCCCCGAAGGAACATTATCATGTCATTCTGAAACCTATGATTCATTTCATTTGGGCAGATTTAGAGTCGTCTGCGTACCATGGGATAAATTTAGCAATATTGATACACGCTATTCGGTACTCCGCACTGTTAAAACTTTAATCGCAATCAGGCTGCATCTGCACCAATTTTAACAAAACGCGATAACGATATTCAATTTTCAATTTTATACGTTGTGCAAAATTTCGTGTTAATCGGACAAACATTAGGAGTTTAGTGAACCATTTATGTAAAATTGGACGAATATATGTGGGTTTATGTGGGAGGTATATCGAAATCTGAACCGAAACAATATGCCAAATTTGCATGCATATAGTGCATATCGAGGTATATAAAGGGGCTTTGGTGCAATATTTACCTAAAATCGGACGAAAATATATATGGGATTTATATCTAAATCTGAACCGATTTTCACGAAACTTAGCACACATCATTCTAGACTTAATTCAGTACGCTATGTCCAAATTCGTGCAAATCGAAGTATTTTCAGGGACTTTGGTGCACCATTTACCTAAAATCGGGCGAAACTATATATGGGAGCTATATATAAATCAGAACCGATTTCAACAAAACTTGACACACGTTATGGTATAGTAACTTCAGTACGCTGCGCAAAATTTTGTGCCTATCGGCTTAACTTTGGGTCTTTGGATCACCATTTACTTAAAATCGGACGGAACTATATATGGGAGCTATATCTAAATCTGAACGGATTTCAACAAAACTTAAATTGGACCCTTTAGTACACAATTTACTTAAAATCGGGCGAAACTATATATGGGAGCTATATCTAAATCTGAACCGATTTCAACAAAACTTGACACACGTTATGTTATAGTAACTTCAGTACGATGCAGGGACGTACGGAATGTATTTTTTTCACAGTAAATTTATGTTTTCAAAATTTTTTCATTTTGTACCACTGGGTAAGTCCTTGGGCCAAATAAATGAACTGTGCCAAATTTCATCCAATTCGGATAATAACAGCGTTCTGTACTTTATTTACAATTTAATTTATTTACAATTTAAAATGGACAGACAGACAGACGGACATGCATAAATCGACTCAGAAAGTATTTCTATGCATATTCTCAAAAGGAACCGTGTCTATTTCGTTTCCTTTTGCCTGTTACAAACATATGCTCAAAGATGTAATACCCTATACCACAGTGTGTAGAAGGGTATAAAAAGTCCGTTCGAATTGTCGAAGATGCAAGGTCCAAACACACCTTTGGATCATAGAGCGCACCAAAGTGTACATTCAATTTGTTGTACTGGTAAGATGTTTGGTATTGCTAATGGGTTATATCTCATTGTATAACACATATTCGTTTCAAAACTAATGAATATTGACTCAAGTTTCAGACTTCCCCCATATAACAACACCCATGTTATTTGGTATTAAGTTGATTTTCGACACGTCTTTCAACCGAATTGTCTGTTATTTGGTAACTTGTAATTTCATTGGCTGTCAAAAATCACTATTAAAAATGTCAATATTGATCTCCGTTTTATTATAGCCCAATATAACGGTAGCCCCACTATTAGATATTTGTAGAACTTCGATCATCTTTTTCTAACGTATTTTCAGTATATTCAAGGTCCTATCATAACATGAGTTTTCTCTTAAAATATATACAATTTTAATAGCTCATTGTAATTGGTCCAACATTTATATGTAATAATATTCCCAAATGATGAGAAAAACAAATGAAAACAAATCTACAAAACAGATTATAAAATTAAATAAACTAAATAATTTGACTTGTGTGCATCGAAGTTACAAATAGCAACATAAAACTATTAACTTTTTATGTTCATATCTTTGGATTATCAATGGTTTATGTATTTCACAATACCAAAATAAGAATTCTATTTCAAAAACAAAAAAATTATTTTAAAACCCAAACACCTGTGTGGAAAACTTGTCTGTTGTGTTGTCTTGTGATTTTATCTGAATTGAACATTGACGAAAAAAGGTCATGGCATTTAAATTTCAATTTTCGTATAAACCCCCCGAAAAAACAACAATCATCTGAAATAAACTCGTATTCAATTTCAACCTTACCTGAAGGCTAGATCAATTAAAATCGAAACCGTCTTAGATGAATATAAAATAATTGAAGAAACAAAATTTTTTATTGAAATTTCCTTTATATTTTCCAAGTCGTAAATATAGAAAACAAACAATCTCATGTACCTATTTGAATTCTCCATGTATCCTTGTTGTTATTGTTTCAGGCCAACCGAAAACCCTACCTTCATCGTTTGTGATAGAAGATTTTGTCGACAGGATTCAGCCAATATATTTTAGGGTCTTCTTCTTATTCTGTATATTGCCTGTGTATTATATACACATGGATGTGTGTGTTTTTGTTGGTGCCTTCAAAAATATTTTTCATTGTGGCATTGTTGCACGTGTGCTGAGTGCGTGTCTGCCTAAACGCACGTAAGCCATTTACAGAGATTTCCACCAGGATTTCGAATCTACTTTAACCGGTATGTAGGCCTACATGACCTACCAAAGATTGAGGTGTTGAGCAAACAAATGACTCAAAAGAAAAAGCAGCATCTGGCGAATGAATGAAGACGATTACAGATTTGATAAAATTCGAAGAGAATAAACGGTTCGATACCATCTTTGACCATCGTAATATTTATTGCAAACTAAAAACAAGACTCATTCTGATGCTTCCTCCACAAAATTGTCCACATGTTGCTGAAAAATTATATGTTGACCTTTCACTGATTATATTGTTGTATGAGGTCTAAGACTATTTTGATGAAATTTTGATCAGGTTTGGGAATTGGCTCTACGGAAAATGTTAGTTCCGTCAATTCAGTATTTCAATGATTTGCTTACGGATTCAATAAAATACAAACAATTCAAATTTTTTAAGACCAATCGTAATATAATATCTTTGGCTGTATTTCTATACTTGGTATACAATTTGATGATTACTGTTGTTCTCTCCGCTTTTCCATCAACATATTTTACACACTTAGAACAAATTTGTAATACAAAACAAAACTCAGTGGATTATGAGCCATTTCTACATTTTGTTCTTGATTTTTCTTGGTTTGTTCGCTTTCATAGCTCGTACGTTTAATGCTCTAAAGAACGGAGAACTCACACAAATTACTTCATCCAAATTGGAAAATTTGAAGTTGTTGTGGGTTTTGTGAATGGAATGTAAACGTGCATTGTTCTTTTCGTGATGGATTTTCTGCACATGTTCTGAACGATGCTTAACGACTCATTATTCTTCGTCTTTGGCATTGTTGTTTGGCATACACACACACAAACACAGGCACATATACGGAGCGACAGGCTAAAGGACTGCTAACCGTCAATAGGCACCATCAATTGTTATACACGGTACTAAGGCATCTGTTTTCGTTTCGAACAAATTCCTTACATTTATCGTGGGAACGGTTCCCACGCTCAAAACCAGACAGGCAGAGCATGAGCCTGGTTTTCCATCCATTTCAACCAAAATGAAAATTTCCATTCATTTGGATTTACGAACCCTTAGCATCGCGCCAAATTCCAAATTGTGCTCAATGTGCATTTCCACCTGTGCCATAAACATTGCCCAGTGTGTGCGTGTGTACGCAAACACACACATCACACCACACCAGCCACCGACACCGACTGTGGAAGCCTGTCTGCCTGCCATTCTGGCGGGTGCATTAACAAATATTTTTGGTTTACGGCATTGTGGCATTAGCGGTGCCCAGACCGCCCTTAATGCTAAATGCACCCCTACAGCGGAGTAGTTTATTTTCATTTGGCACTTTAGATGGATTTGAAAAATTAGTTGGATTTTCCCTCAGGGATTTTCCAGCAATAGTTGAGGCGCTTAGTAATTTTTCATGTGTTCTGTTAGTAGTTGATGTTAGTGCAGGTTGAGGTTTTTAACACAATGAAATAGGGCACAGAACAAAAGTCGCAAATTCCCCAGGGCAACACCAAAAAACGAAACAAAAAAACTTTCCATTGAGAGCATTTGCAAGAACACTTAATTACGAATCAGAACAAAATACCGACACTACATTCTGGTGGGCCTGATTGCGTTGACAACAGGTCGACAACAGCCTCCATCAATTTTGTTTTGTTTTTGCTAGCTAAAACCCAATTTACCAAACACCTGATTTATACATATCGATTGATTGAGTGATTGATGGATTCATGGATATTTAACGAAAAAAAGGATATCTTCGGAATAACATTTTGTGATAAGGTTTTAATAAGCAACCAGTCAGCCCATCAATCATCCATCCATCGTAGGCTATAAAAATCATTTTAAAATGCAGAAAAACGGCAAACATTTTCCCGCAAATTATTTTCATTACTTCAAATGAATAATTGTCTTTGTCTTTAAAGAAAATTAAACAAAACAACAAATAATGATGTAACGTCTAACCTCGCAAATATAATTTTTAAATACCTAAAAATATTCTAAATATTTTTGCAAAGCGATAAGACTTGTTTACTTCAGTGAATACCAACATTCCATCACGATTAACAAAAATATTTATTTAAAAATAACTCTTGAGACAATAAAAGGCTTTCCCATTACCGCAAAACAAAACAATTACTGTGTGTGAAATTGCTATTTTAATTAGAGGAGAGAAATATTTTGCAAACTGTGAAAGTTTTTAGTTTTACATATTTCTAATAATAATGAGAATATTTATCTCTTAGACAACTATGTTATTACGAGGTTATTAACTGAATCAATTTAGATATTTTTAACACAGGTCACAATTATGGACTGAATGAAATTTGAAATCATTGACAAAATTGTGATATGAGGCGCAATTTTGGATGGACAAATATAACACTTTACATTCTAATGAAGAACATTATATGAGAGCTATAATAAAATGTGGGCCGATATCGATCATTTATCAAGAATGTCCTTTTAACATTTTATGTGAAAATCTCAACAACTCTTGAAGATATAGCCGTTTCTCTGTGAGTATATAGCTATCGTAAGAACTAGATTATATCGATTTTTCAAAAAAAAAAAAAAAAGATTTCAATGGTCCGTAATTTTCTTAATTTTTGTGAGAAGTCAAGGCAAACATGATGCACGTAAATATCGGTCGCAGCAAATATCACTGTGTATTCAGAACATTATAGAAGTTATGCTCTATTTGATACGCTGTACCAATCGCACATATTTGGTTGTACCAATCGCAAAAATTTGGGTGGTTGTGTCAAGTTTCGCCAAATTTGAACCAGTAAGGAATGTAGTAAGTCGGACGGGACCGGTATCATATACCCTTTACCAATTTGGGTATATTCAACAAATGCGTCCTAAAGACGTCGCATTTTGAAGTGTCATTAGCCTGAAATTGGATGAATTAAAAATGTGGTCTTTAACTATGTGAACCGACATAAATCAGTCAATAAACTTGTCATTCTGGAACCTACACTAAATTTTTCATTTGGACAGATATAGTCATTGTTTTACAATTATGTAAATCAATTTAAAGCAAATCTCAATCGGACATCCTTTTATTATTTGGAGCCCAATTAAAGGGAATCCGGTCGAAAGTTTGTACGTTGTGTAAAAAATCTGAATCGATTTCAACGAAACATGTCAAAGGTTAAGTTATAATAATTCATGGGAACTATATCGAAATCTGAACCGATTTCAATGAAACTTGCCACAGGTTATCTTATACTAATTTCTGCACTTTTTGTGTCTATCGGCCATATTTTATGCAGCATGTACTTAAAATCGCACGAAAATATATGTGGGAGATATATCCAAAGCCGAGCTTCAGTACATTGTGCAAAATTTTGTGGGAATCGGCCAAATTTTCGGTCTTTGGTACACTTAAAATCGGCCGAAACTATATATGGGAGCTATATCTAAATCCGAATCGATTTGAACAAAACTTAACACACAGAATGCCATGCGAAATTTTGTGGAAATCGAAAGATATATAGGGACTTTGGTGTACCATTTACATGAAATCGGACGAAAATTCATATAGGAGCTATATGTAAATCCAACCCGATTTTTCCCAATTTTAATAGGGTTCGTTCTTGGGCCAAATACATGAACTGTGCTAAATTTCATTCAATTCGCATCATAAATGCGACCTGTACTTTGTTTACAATTTAACATGGACATATATATCTATATATATAAAATAGAAAAAAATTTGTTTGTTTGTTTGTTTGTATGTTACCGATAGACGTAAAAACCGCTGAACAGATGTTAATGAGATTTACACAGTATGTCATGTCATGCCCTGAAAGTAACATAGGCTAGATAAACTTCAAAAATTCCGCGTAGATACAGAGTTATAGCATCAATAGTAAACATACCTCAAAATTTCGGAACATGTAATATGCGTATATCTTAAGAACGGCTAGAGATACCGTCTTCAAAATTTGTCGGAATACCGTAGGTGTAAATACACATCATCCATATAAAAATGAGCATGGTACGATCAACGGAAAATGCACTTTCCATTGCATTTTAAATATCTGAATATTAAAAATAGAACACATTTCGGTTGTAGACTTAAAAATCGCTGAACAAATTTTACAGAGATTTTCACAGAACGTCATGGCAAGCCCTGGGAAAAACATAGGTTATATAAACTTCTAAGATTCCGCGTGGATCCGGAGTTATAACATCAAATGTAATCATACCTCAAAGATTATGAACATGTAATTTCTGTATATCTTAAGAACGGTTACAGATACCGACTTTGAAATATGTCTGTGTAATGTGTAATGTAGGAGTAAATACACATCATCGACACCACCTAAGGGTGGCGCGATCAAGGGAAAATGCACAACTCTTTGCATTTAAATCTACATATACATATGTATGTACGTAGAAAATAGAAAACATATTGCTGGTGGAATCAACAACCAGATTTTACTAAAATGTTCACAGGGCATCAACCGATCCCATGGAAGTAACATAGGTTAGTTAAATTTTTAAAATCCACCTGGATGCGGACTTATAGCATCTGAAAGAATGTATGTATGTATGTATGTTCATTTTCTAAGATAGGTTGGTTACATGTAGCGACTTCATTTAGTTGAATAACATGGAAGTAAATACGCTTCATCCGATGAGAATAAATTTTGGGACAATTACGATATAATTTGAGATATGGAAATAAAAATAAAATAAAATTGAAAAAAATCATTGACATTATAATTTTCTATTTTGTCAGTTTGTGAAAATATATTTATGTACATATATAAAAAAAGTTACTTGGATTACAAAAATATATGGATTATAATAAATACCAGTGTGGAAGTAACAGATGGATGTGATCGATGATAAGATGTGCAAAATAGTAATTTTGGTTATTACGTGTCATTATCTGTTTTCATGGACATAACAATTGTGTAAAATTGATAAAAATTATTAAAGGTATGTTTTAGTTTCGAAAAAATGACAATATTTAGTTGTACTGCGAGCATATTAAAGTCCAGAGTTTTCCTAATTTTAAAATTAAAATTAGTATATATTGCAGCTGCATGTAGGTTGTTTATTAATTGATCATTGGTATATGCTTGATAACTTTATCAGAGGCAGCTAAGGGCCTATACACGCCAAAACCGCTGAACAGATCTTAATGAGATTTACACTGTATATCGAGACATGCCCTGAAAGTAACATAGGCTCTATAAACTTTAAAAATTCCGCGTGGATGCGGAGTTATAGCAAAAATAGTAAACATACCTCAAAATTTCTGAACATGTAATATGCGTTTATCTTAAAATACCGTTTTTTTTTTTGAATTTGCCTGAATAACGAAGGTGTGAATACACACCATCCATACAAAAATGAGCACAGTACGATCAACGGGAATACACTTTTTACTGCATTTTAAAAATCAGCATATTGAAATTTTAAACTATTTTCTTTGTAGACTCTAAAAAAAATAAAAATATACGACTCTTGGACCAAGGCGAACCGCCTCATATACATATATGTTTCATCCTAATCTACATAATTACATAGGGGAGACTGGGGCACCTTCGGCACTTTTTTTAGAGCTCTATATCTCAGTACTTATTCAACATATAATACAACTTTATGGCTGATTATTATCCTCTGACACTTAATTATAAAAAATAGTACCAAAAAGTTATAAAAAAATAGTATTACTTAAAAAATTTTACAGTTTTGTAAAAAAAGTCAAATTCGCCGAATGTGCCCCAACCCGGGGTAGCTTCGGCATTTGATGGGGCACATTCGGCACCATAGTCATAGCCGGGTAATTGTCATCGCTATCAGTCTGGTTGAAATTCTGATCCTCTAAAGGCTCTATTTGGTTTTAATACGCGACACAATGTTTGAATTATAGGGCTTTATTTTCTAGCGGCGGATGTTTATATCTCAAAGTCGCACACACCATCAGAAATAGGGGTTTTCTATCGCATTTTCGTCAATACAAGCACGTTTGATCTTATATATGCAATTTCGAACCATATTATAGGATTAATTTTAAAGACAAACTCAAAAACATTTTAAGGAAATAATATTGCACAATCTGTATATGGCCGAATGTGCCCCACTTTAAAATGCCGAATGTACCCCGAATGTACTTTTTGTAGTTTTTTTCATTTTTTTCGATCCGTTTTGTAAAAACATTATATTTTTAAATATTTCTATAATAATACACATCGTCGTTAACTACTTTTTAATAATATTGTCTTAAAATTTTAAAAAGATTTATACACGAAATACTTACGAAATGGAATTGAAATATTACAGAAACATCTATAAAAATACAAAAACCTATGTATCTAAATAAGCTTATTAGGTAGAAATTTCAAACTTTGTGTCAGCTATTTATTTCGATATTCGATACCAATGTATCGAAACTAGTGATGTACGGTGAGAGCTTCATATAGAAAACGCGATTGCCGAAGGTGCCCCGATGCCGAAGGTGCCCCAGTCTCCCCTACATGTTTTTTAGCTTTTTATAACGTGTATTTTTATCAACAAGTTATACATCTGTGGGGAAAAATATTTGATAAAATAATGTAGGTTTGGTAATATATTATGATGCGCAAGCAATGTATCTAATTGTTTCAAATAAAATTTTTACGTCTTTAAAATTTTTACCCTTCGTGTGGGAGGTACTAGTAGGAGTGGACCGATGGGTCCCATCTTCGGACTAACTCTAGGTTTTGTAAAAATATTACGATTTGCAAATTCCGTTTGTTTTATATAAGATTTACAAATATTCAAAATTATGGCCCTTTTTAGGGGAGCTGGACTGATTTTCCTAATCATCCAACTTGATTTAAGCTTGAAAGAAATAATGTAATGTAGTTAAAGTTTGGATCAAATCGCCTAATATTGGATTTATAAATATCGAAATTTGACTAGGGGAGGTACCAGAAGTAGTGGATCTGTTGGTCCCATCATAAAACTTGATCTAAACTTAATAATGGTCGGATAATGCTTTTGCATGATATTACAAAGATAATTGTCAGCAAAATGTTGACCACCATAAGTTGGAGGTACCAGAAGGATTGGAGCCATATTCCCCATTTCCAAACTAGATTTAAGTTTGAAAGAAATATTACAATGTTAACGTTTGGATGAAATCGGTTACCCTCTTCGAGAGTTATCGTGTGCACACAAAGACAGACGGACATTTGTAAATCGACTTTAAATTGTCTGAAAAGGATTTGGTCCAAAGAAACGTGGGGATTTTAAAGGAACATTGAAATCCGAAAATTGTAATGGTGTTAGAAAGAGTACATTTCTGGCTCTCATATGAACTAGGATTATTGACTTCGCTCAAAACAATATGGCGGACCTTTGAAAATATTTTTGGAAAACCGCCAATTTTGACCACAAACCGATTGGCATTATCCTTGTTCATACGAAAGCTATACACTCACAGAGAAGCGTCCCAAAATTTGGAATAGATTTTATCTTAAAAAATTGTTGAGATTTTCACTTGAACATTTATAGGGATATTCTTGAATTAGTGTAGGTTCGAATTAAATCGAAATACAAAATTAAATTTTGTGAAACCGAGAATGGGGGTCCCCTTAAAAGAATACTTCGATTAGGCACATTTTTGCCCTTATAGGTATATACTCTTATGGCGAAATGCGAGGATATAATAAATTTGAAATATCATGCGATCGTTTTGAATTTCCACGTTAAATAATACAAAATTATGGAGTCTGTGGGGAGAGAAGTACATCTCTTTATATATATATCAGTACATAACTAGAAACCAATGTGTTATTTTGTTTGCATTGTATGTACATACATCGACACAGGACAAATTTAAACCCCGATAAACCTAAAATCTTTGTAATGTTACCAGGATGGTGTAGACCCAAATTAAATAAAAGAATTACACGAAATGAAGAACAAGATAACAATTAATTAAGAAACATGCAAAAATATATTAAATACTACCGTTGCTGTTGTAGTTGTCAATGTTCATTTGCCGCAGTTGGTGTTTTCGTTGATCTTTCTGTTTCTGTTACATATATAATTAAGTTTAAACCGCAGAGACCGCAACCTTTATCTCTGTTTGTACTTGTATGTGTGTGTGTTTACTTAATCAATTGCGCAGTTTTTCATAAATAATAACAACAACATCAGTTAAAAATTATAAATATATAAAATTAAACGACCAAGCCTATGTACATACATTAATGTTTCTTTTTGCATACAAATGAATCGTTAAAATGTGTATATTTCGGCATGACAAATAATCATGTCGATTCTAGAGAATATAATTAGCTGCAATATAGCTCACATATACATATATCTGTGGTCAGGTTTCGGATTAGGTTATACATTTTTATAGGGGTCCTTTATTATCGATTATTAAACAACTTACTGGCAGATAATTAACATTTCATTTTGGATACATCTCAAAAGAGAATGTCTATCTATCTTCTATCTATATATATAAAAGAGTTGCGTTATAAGTGACTGACTTATCATCAATGCCCAGACGAAACGGCTAAAGATAGAAATTTGAAATTTAGCATGTAGGTCGGGTTTGGTGGGGAGGCGTGTGATAAGGCGGGGTTTTTGGAAATTCGTACTAGAAGGTACTAAAAAGTACTAAAAACTGTATTACACGGGAACGGTTAGATGTAGAACTCTGAAATTTGGTACGTAGCTTTGTCTATGACGAAAAAAGAGGAATGTGTGAAAAAATTTTGGAATTTAGTACTAGAAGGTACTAAAAAGTACTAAATATTATATTTCAATGGAACCGGTGAAGATAGATATCTGAAACATGGTATGTAGCTTAAGCTATTACAAATAGAATGAGGTGCAAAAATATTTTTTGGAAATAAGTACTAAAATGTTTTAAAAAGTACTAGTACTGTATTAAACCCGAACGGTTGGAAGTATAACTCTAAATTTGGTATGCAGCTCTGACAATGATAAGCGAAGGGGAATGTGTGAAAAAAATTTTGGAAATTAGTACTGAATATACTAAAATGTACTAAATATTATATTACGATGTAACAAATAGGAATATATATCTCTGAAAGTAGACATGTAGCTTAAGCTGTTACAAATAAAATGTTGTACACAAATATTTTTGGAAATTAGTACTAAAGTGGTACTAAAACCTGTATTACTCAGGAACGGTTGGAAGTAGAACTATGAAATTTTATTACAATGGAAGAAGTAGAAATATATGGGAAATTACAAAAATCTTTTAAATTCCTTGAAACTGAGGTTTGCAAGGTTATATATTGCATATAATTTAAATTAATTTCTATAAAATGAAGTGTTCTTGTCAAAATCTTAAAATATTGGTAATAAATAATAAGTTGGGTGGAAGCTGTGATGGTGGTAATGTAAAAACATGGTTGAAAATGTGTTGAAGCTAACGAGTTTTTTTGTGCTCCTTCCTGATTAGTGGCTAAACTACACAACACACGCACATGTGATCAGTGACTGAGTTGCAGAATACCCCATGGATAATATAGTTCTAATGTATGACTTTTTGATATAATCAGTGCATCCACCCAAAACGGATGCTGATATTTTGAAGCCGGATTTTCGGTGTTTTTTGAATTTTTCTTATAATTAGGATGCGCATTCAGATAATGGACTAAACTAATTATAGGATTGTAGAACTCGTGATTTTGCTTCGTTTAGTGTATATCTCATGAATGTGCTCACCGTAGCTTCTTTGCAATTAGGTTCCGAAGACGAAAATTTGGTGCGTAAATTTTTATAAAAAACATATTTTTTGAGTCTAGAATTAAGAAAGTCCATTCAAATTCCGTGGAACCCCGCGTGATTTTAGTTTTTACGTGCCGGATCTAATGAGCCCATCCATGTTCAATTCCGCCCAATAAAACGGCGGATATAGGTACCTTGATTGTGGGAAAAACTGCAAAAACTTATTTTGACAAATTCGCGTATATAATCGTGTTTTTCTTCGAATTGATTTCTCATACATTCATTCTTGTGATATCATATTCGCGAATCTGTGTGAAAATAGCTCAAAAATATATCGATACGCGAATAATATGCGCATTTTATCCAAAATCGATTGTGGAGGCACATCCGCGGTTCTTAATCGATCCTTTTAAAATAGGTGTCCTTTTGTGTATTTTCGTAGGAGATTACTGAAACCTGATGCGCATAAAAATCTTATGCACTTTGCGCCATTTATAGCCATTTTTAGGATTTTTGCATAGTCAAGTGCATCGAGCGGCACACTTTGCCCGCGAAATGAAACATCGAAAAATGCATAATTATTGGTAGAGATTGATTCGGTTTATACGAAAACCGCATGCATGATTTAAACCCGCTATAACTTTTGTGCGCAGCATCCGAATTTGTGAACGCGAATAGATTTCGAATCAGCATATTTTTCTTAACCTATGTACTAAAAATCATAAATGTGCTCGCAAAAAAATTTTTCAAATTTTTTTAATGGACTTTTAAAAGAAATTTGTAATTTCCCATATATGTGAAACTTGTACTTAAGCTGTTAGAAAGGTGGGGAAACATATTTAGTTTTTTTAATTAGTTCTAAAAAGTTATAAATCTTGTATTACAAAGAACCCATAGAGATACAAATGCGAAAATTCTTATATAGCTTTAACTATTACTAATATAATGTTATACATATTGTTTTTTTTTTTTTTTTTTTTTTTTTTTTTTTTTTTTTTTGGAAATTAGTACTAAAGTGGTAATAAAAATCGGAAATCATAAATCGGAAACGTGGTAAATTTCACTATTACAAAGACCATACTATGTATTAATATATTTTTGAAGATAGTACTAAATGGTAAACATTGAATGGTAAGAAATATAAACATACTAAATATTTGTACTAAGAGTGGGAAAATAGTGCATTGATAAAGTTTTATTTTAAATGGGGTTTAAAAGGCATGAAAACTACTAAATATAGTACATAGGTATTGAGCGATTAGAAGTGGCAGAGTTTGAGTTCGTGTATGTGGCTTCTAAAATAATAATATAATTTTCCCATATAAGTGACTGACTGATCATCAACGCCCAGACGAATCTTGATATTTTACATGTTGGTTAGTGTTGGAAATTCGTATTAAATGGTACTAAATTGTTCTTAATTTTACTAATGAGTACTATATATTCTTGCACCTATATAAATATTTTCCAGAAATATGTTCTAAACAGTACTAAAACTAAAACACATTGTATACTGGTACGGGTAAAATAGAGTTCTAAAATTTTATATGAAAAACTAAAAAGTACTAAAAAGCACTAAAAAGTACTAAGTATAGTATAGAGCGGAAAGGTTAAACTTTATATTTGTAATAATAAATAAAATATGTCAGTTGATGTTGTTTTTATCAAAGAGGTTTCGGATATAATGTTGTTGAAATAATGCTGTTGGCATTAATTTTAAACTACCGAAAGGAAAGCAATTAAAAAACCTATTATGGTCCCATTTGAAAGCATCCATCTGGAGGATCAGGAAAAAGTACACTTTCAAAAAATATAAAAATTAGTACGTTTTGCTCGATTTAGTAGGATTCGTGCATCAACGCTTCAAAAACATATGTTCGAAAGAAATGCTGACTAAGCTGACTAATTGAAGATGTAGGACCAATTATTATTCGTTTCTAGTACATACCTAGAAACTCATAAATCCATATTAAGTCATATTGTGTAGCTAAATTAAAGTTTATTTATTTGAACTATAAAAAGATTCGCTAACGACGTAGAGGGCCTATGCTAGTACTAGTATATTTACTATGTATTTTCAATGTTTATAGGTGAGTATTTTGTGTGGTTTTAATAATAGCAAATTTTTACATGTACAAAAGTTTTTCCCAAATACTGATTTATATTAGCTACATGAGATTTATTATCATTCGAAAATGTAAACACCCATTATACACAATATGACGCATACAGAGAATTTAAATGCACAGCATTATGACTTTATTGAGTAAGGCATAGAATTATTATTATTTATTTGTTTCGTTTTATTTTACTTATTTTTATCATTTTAATGATTGCCTTGCAGCAAAAATATATACACCCTCAACAATAGGGGGCTGGAATGAAAAATGTTAAAGGTACAGTGGTTAAAACAGCAATAATTGGAACAATTGAGAACGGCAAATTAAAATAAAAATATTCGGAACAATATAGTCTAGCCGAGAAAAGGACGGCCAATTTTATGAGGAATTTTATTGATAAGGATAAATTTTATTCGAAACAACAAATTTTAAAAGTTGGACGAGACCGACTATTTGATACCCTTCACTACTTTTGGTTTATTCAAGAGGTATTCCTAAGATTCTAAATGTAATGTACAGCCAGAGTTATGAATCGATAGAATAAACGTAGCATCTTTGGGGGGACCAATGACTTATGTCTCAATACAGTACGGTATTCCAAATTTTATATCTATCGGACAAACATTGGGAATTATGTCACAATTTACATAAAATCAGACAAATATATATATGGTACCTATGGATAAATCAACTAAGAAAGTGAGAATATGTATAGAATTCATATTGTAAAAAGGAACCATAGGTCTATCTCGTTTCCTTTTAGCAGTTATAAACATATTTGTAAAGCCGTAATACCCTATACCACAGAAACTTTATTATGATAGTGTCATTTTGAACATGTGGCCTCTTGTCACGACTTCCGAAATAATGAATAATGGGCGGGAACTTAATATAGAGGATATACCAATAAGTGGGTCAATAGAGATCGTTATATTGATAGTTTTTGGCAGGAATATTTGGTACCCAAAATACGAAATATATTTGGCCCAAGGACAATACCCATTGACGTTTTAGAAAATCTTTTAGATATAATTTTAGACCAAACTCCCCACATTCGTAAAATAAGTAAATGCTGAAATGTGTCATTGTTCAAGAATGCAGAATTGTGTATGTGTGTGTATTTTTTTTCAAATTAAAAACAAATATATTTTCAGTTGTAAGAGGCACGGACAATTGTTTGTACCTAGTCAGCAAGCGCAGAGAAAATTGGTGACCACCGGACTTCTTATTAGAATTGGTCTAATAACGATGTTATAGATTCAGTGTATCATCTTTGGATTGCTGCCCTCATTTAGGGCCTATGGCTCTTCTGTAGAAGGACTAACATCTGTGGGCTTTGTCAACCCGATGCTGCATGTGGTCTTTCCATTTAAGTTTTCTGTCTAAGAACAGAGATGGTCCGTCAGAAGCGCCGGAAACCTAACATTAAATTTTTGACAAAAGCATTATTTCCATTAGTCAATACGGAAATTACATATGCTTTACGGAAATCCAAATTGCAACACAAAGTTTTGAATTTGTATACCCTTCACCACACTGTGGATATGTTTGTAACAGGCAAATGGAATCGAGATTGGCCCATAGTTCCTTTTGAGAATATGCCTTGATTGAATCACTTTCTGAGTCGATTTATGCCTGTCTGTCCGACTTTCTGTCTGTTGATGCTAAATTGTAAACAAAGTACAGGTCACATTTATATTCCGATTTGGATGAAATTTGGTACAACTAATTTATTTGGCCCAAGGTCAAACCCAATTGAACTTGGTGAAAATCGGTTCAGATTTAGATATAGCACCAAAGTCCCTATATGCCTTTCGATTTGCACGAAATTTGGCATAGCCAACTGAACTGAGTCTAGAATGACGTGTGCTAAGTTAAGTTAGGATATAACTGCCAATATAAGTCCATGCTTTTACATAGTCCCCATATAGTTGTCCTTCCCCCTCAGGGTCGCCCATTATAGATATGATGAAGATCATAGCCGAATTTTTATTTTCACTTAAAAGTAGAAAATATGTTGGCAGACGATTTGCAATGACATAGCCCCGTATAAAGGTGCTGATCTTTATATGGTATTTTTTATGTACAGCTCATCGTGGTGGGTATACAATTGTCTGTGCTGATTTATTTCTGTGCGCCCATTTGTCAATCAGTCTGTATATATATTTTTTATGTGATGCAACTTGTCACTGCTGATTTATATTCCGGATATTATGTCGATGTAAACCCCACAAATACATATTGTCAGACAATTGCGTAATTTTGCGCATATATTTAAATTCGTTCTAAAAGGTCATTCGATTAAATCGAATGAGATGCTGATAACATATGAATTTTCAAACGATTTTCATAATTGTAGGGTTTTCATCAGTTACAATTAATACTTACATAGTCAAGTTATTGCCTACTATGGAATTACATTTTTAGACACTTACCTAAGCGCTTTACCACTGTACATCGAACAATTGGCACCATATTTGCCCTGCTGTTGCAGCGCTCTCCAGTCATAATGCCAACCATTGTTTAATATTGGCGCGGTTCTCTTTACCCCAATATCGGATGTCGCAGTTGTATATATTAATAATATGTTTATCGAAATACAAACATATTCATTATTGTTTTGTTTTTTGTTATCACATTTTAATGTAAAATAAATTGTGTAAAGGTTACAAAAGTTTGTTAAAGTATTTTATCAAAGTAAAAAAAAATATATAAATCGGTTTTTATTGTGTGTAGGGGTAACCAGCCATTCCTCTGAGATTTTATTGTGCATACACATATGTGCACAGACACCGCCACACTTACATAGGTGTTTACTGAAATGTGTTAATTTCATAAGTAAATTTTGAGAAAAGCAAATATTTACTGTGGTTTTTACTTTTCTTTTAACGTTGAACGTTCATACAGAAAAAAGGAAAAGATTTTAATTAAAATACAAAGAAAACCACAGGATGCTGTTGAAAACCACAACCTTGATACGCGTATGTGCAGCAGCTTCGAGAAAGAAAAGTGATTTTTAGAAATGTTTAAAAGAAGGTTCACCTTTTTTCAGAAACCAAACCACAAATGAAATCAAATTTAGACACAAATGTGACCGCGAATGGGGTATATATGTATAATTCTGTGAACATCTGTACATGTTCAACTATCGAATTAAGGGCAATAATGGCACGAATCTTAGAAAAGGGGTTTTAGTTTTGTATCTCTATTTTTTTAAGTTTTTTCACGATATCCTTAGAAGGCAAAAATGATTAAAACAGATGGATAAATCGACTTAGAATTCCATACTTTGTAGGGTAAAAACATAGTAACGACTACCCCCTATACAAATCGGAACCAGTTAGCGAAGCAGAATAGTCGGACGGGGCCCACCATATAATACCCTACGTAACTACCACGGAACTCAAACTTTCTGCGGATGTTTTTTCCGAGCCTGGGCAATATTTTGTGATATTTGCACCCTCTTGCCCGATTAGAGGTCAACAGCACCTCTTCCTTACACTGACGTATTTTCCGAATATTACTAATATTCAATACAGCCTTTCTAATTACTTGTCCAGATTCCCTTCACCGTGGGTTGTGTTGTGATGTAAGGCTTATAATTGTGGCATATAGATCGATTCGAAAACACACAAAAAATTAAGTTTTCGCTCCACTTCATCCCAAAATTATTATCTGATTATCACCGAAAATTATAGGCGTTGTCCTTGATCATAAATGGAACCTCACGGAAAATTTCAAAGCGATCAGCCCGACTTTTCCGCGGTCTAGTATGATGATGGGTTACTAAATAATATCTGAATACCTAAGCACCTGTAAATATTCAAGTGTAACTTCCACATTCGAGTACATACGACATTATAATTGGTATCAATTTAAAGGCCAACCACTCCTCTGGGATATGCTATCAACTTCTCTGGTATGTCCTTCAGGATTTTACCCCTGAATACGCCATACAATACAAATTTTGTCATTTTTCAGACAAAAGTCAGGGTCCATTTGACCCGCTAAATATAGGCAGATATTTATCAAAACAGTCATGCTTTTCTTCAACCCGGCCATTATTGAAACCTCTGGGGCGCCCAGAAAAACCAACAAAAATTTAGCATTTTGTTCATTTCATCCCCTAAATATTAACCGATCTTTATAAAAACTATAGCGGTCTTCTTTGGCCAGAACCCTAAAAGTGGGCGAATATTAATAATTTTTGGGATATTTGTT
Organism: Musca vetustissima; assembly: GCF_032173495.1. Taxonomy (NCBI): domain Eukaryota; kingdom Metazoa; phylum Arthropoda; class Insecta; order Diptera; family Muscidae; genus Musca; species Musca vetustissima. The sequence goes on from NW_026876126.1 coordinate 122,816, forward strand.
ACCATATGCGAATACAAAATGCCAAATTACAGCGAATTCGGTTGAAAAACGCGCTCAAGAACCACAAAAAACCGAAAATGTTGGGGGCGATTCAAAAAAAAGGGCCTATATTTATAATTTTTAGTAAAGAAATTTGCTACCCAATAAGAACTCAAAGTGCTAAGTTACAGCCAATTCGCTCGAAAAATGCGATCAAAATCCCCAAAATACAGAAAATTGGGGGGTACTGTTATGTGAGGGCTACCAGAAAAAGTGGATCTATATTTATAATTTTTAGTGGAGAAATTTAGTACCCAATAAGAACCCAATGTACCAAATTTCAACGAATTCGCTTGAAAAACGCGCTCAAGACCCCAAAATACCGAAAATTGGGGGTTCCCTTATATGGGAGCTATGTCTAAGCATGGACCGATATAGCCCATCGTCGAACTGTCTGCAGACAAAAGACTATGATGACTTCTATGAATATTTTTGGCGATCTATCTCAATTCGTTTAGACGGTACATATATTACAACAGACAGACGGACGCCTATCAGTAAAATTCGATGGGTATAATAAAAATACTAAAATATTATTTTCGATATGTACACGTATTTAATTTACTTTATTTATATATTTTGGGTTCTAATTGGGTTAAAAATTTCCCTAAATAAATATAAGTATACATATGATATAGGGTATATAAAGTTTTCTAATGCTAATGTATTAGTGTATATGTTGTTATTGTTTTTATACCCTTCACCACACTGTGGTACAGGGTATTATGTATTTGTCCATATGTTTGTAACAGGCAAAAGGAAACGAGATAGACACATGGTTCCTTCTGAGAATATGCATAGAATAAATTTTTAAGTCGATTTATGCATGTCCGTCTGTCTGTACATGTTAAATTGTGAACAAAGTACAGGTCGCATTTATGATCCGAATTGGATGAAATTTGGCATAGGTCTCTTATTTGGCCCAAGGACGAAGCCTATGAAAATCGCTCCAGATTTAAATATAGCTCCCATAAATATATATTCGTCCGATTTAATGTAAATGGTGTACCAAAGTCCCTATTTATCTTTCGATTTGCACAAAATGTGGCACAGCGTACTGAATTAGGTCTAGAATTATGTATGTTAAGTTTCTTGAAAATCGGTCCAGATTTAAATATAGCTCCCATATATTTGTCCGATTTAATGTAAATGGCGTACCAAAGTCCCTATTTATCTTTCGATTTGCACGAAATTTGGCACAGCGTAATGAATTAGGTCTAGAATAATGTGTGTTAAGTTTCCTGAAAATCGGTTCAGATTTAGATATAGCTCGCATATATACATTTTCGTCCGATTTAATGTAAATGGTACACCAAAGTCCCTATATATCTTTCGATTTGCACGAAATTTGGCGTAGCGTAACGAAATAGGTCTAGAATGATGTGTGTTAAGTTTCCTGAAAATCGGTCCAGATTTAGATATAGCGCCCATATATATTTTCTTCCGATTTTATGTAAATTGTGCACTTGTGTGTCCAATTGCTACACAATTTTGTACAATGAACTGTAGTTAATCCCTGCCAAGTCTCATTGAAATCGGTTCAGATTTTGATATAACTTCTTCATATATATTCTCGTCCGATTTAACGCCAAATTGACACAAATTTTGCACAACGTACTGAAGTTAGTATAACCTAGAGGTAGGATATAAATGCTTTAACAAGGTGGGTCCAATCGGCACAAAATATTGCACTACGTACTGAAGTTACTATAACATAAGAAGCAACCCTATATCTGACCAAATGAAAAATTTAGTATAGGTGGCAGAATGACATGTTTATGGATCCATTTTCGTGTTAATGGTCCTTAAAAAAATCGACGTATGTTAGGATTCGTCTGCTGAATATGCCAAAGTGGTGAAGGGTATCATATAGTCGGCCCCGTCCGACTTTACTACTTTCCTTATTGGTTAAATGGTAAATTTACGTAAAACAATTGTTAATATGTCTGTGTGATTTTTCCAAAATGAATTTCATTGCTATGTAGACATACCCCATGCGTTTATCTGTCTATGCCTCCTCTCTCTCCGTTCATATATTTCAAAGCATTTGTAAAGATCGTACCGAATAACTGAATATGATTTGCAGTTTTTTGAGGCGCGTGTGTGTTTATAAAAGAAATCACAAATTAACTTTTCTAGGGAGCGGTTTTTTACTTGATTACTATTATTGCTGATGCCGATGACGATGGTGCCCATGTTGTTGGTTTGGTTTTAGTTTTCCAGATGCATTCAGATGGGAGACGATAAAACTGTGTATAGGTTTATTGTAGGTATGTGTGTGTGTATGTACGGGTTAGTAAATATGAATAGTAGTTACATCTGTGTTCAAAACCAAATGAATAAATTAACAATCAGACGTGAATTTGTGATTATACACTCAGAGTCAAAAAACAGATTCTCTGAATCAAGCACACAAATAATGTTATCTGAAATGATCAAACGAAATATTGTATTTTTCTCCTCTGCATGACAATTACATACTTCATTTCAAAACTCACTGTAAGTGTAACTTCTTGTTTTTGAAACCACCAACCAATCTTTTGTTGGAGATTACGCAAAATGCAAGTTTCACACAAACAGAAATAATAAAAGTAAAGTAAAAGAAATACGCTCATTTATTAAACAGCAGCCGCAGCGCTGGCAGCAAGCAACAAAATAATCATAAAATTTATTAAAACTAATAAACTTTAGATTTTTTCCTTTTTCTGTGAAAATGTCTGTTGTAATTGTTACATTATGCAAATCATATCTTGATTTCCATTTTAGGCCCTATTTGGGTGCGGTGCGCCGCGTCGTTGTGATGAATTATTACTTTTCGCAAAAGTACGTGAGGAAAATTAATTGGCTGCGATTTGTGAAAAATATATTTTTTATGAAAAAAAATTAAAACTAATTAAAAACTTTGACAGCTTTGAATAGACTGAAACGCCATTATAGCATAGGTTGGGTTCGGCATAAAGTAATTAAAAACCTAAATAAAATTTAAAAGAATAAATAAATAAAAAAATGAAAACAATCTGGCCCCTGGAGTATTTTTTAAATTAGAAACAACAAAAATAAACTATTTTTTGCATGTCAATCGGGCGAACTTGGGTTCTTTGGTATACGATTTTTATGAAATCGAGCTCAATTATATATGGGAGCTATATGTAATTCTGGACATATTTGAGCAACCATTTGGTATGCTGCCGCACAGTGTGCTGTCCACAATGTATCTCGATCGTAGAAACGGTTATTATTTGGTGCACAATTTACATGAACCCACAAGAAAATATAGAGCGTATATATAAACATAAGCCCACATTTTACATAAACCAATATAGATTATTATAGGTTTAATTTGGTTAAATCTGAGGAAAATATACATCTAAATCTAAACCGATTTTCTCGAAACTTAAGACACACCATTCTAGACTCAATTCAGTACGCCATGCCAAATGGCTTGCAAATTGAAAGATATATAGAGATATTTAAATAAAATCAGAAGAAAATATATATGGAAGTCATATCCAAAGGCGAACTGATTTTCACGAATCTTAGCACACATCACTTTAGACTCAATTCAGTACGCCATGCCAAATTTCGTGCAAATCGAAGGATATATAGGGACTATTGTGCACCATTTACTTTAAATCGAACGAAAATATATATGGGAGCTATATCTAAATCTGAACCGATTTTCACGAAACTTATCACACATCATTCTAGACTTAGTTTAGTACGCAATGCCAAATTCCGTGCAAATCGAAACATACATAGGGCCTTTGGTGCACAATTTACTTTAAATCGAACGACAAACAAACTTGGCCCAAATAAGTGATTTGCACCAGTGTTATCCAAATCTGATCATAAATGCGACCAGTACTTTTTTCAGAAGAATACATGGACAGACGGACATGCATAAATCAAATCAGAAAGTGATTCTATGCATATTCTCAAAAGGATGCATAGAATATCTCGTTCCATTTGCCTCTTACAAACATATGCACAAAGACATAATACCCCGTACCACAGTGTTGTGAAGGGTATAAAAATGGGCGGTATGAAACAAGTCCCCAAATTTGGAGCTTTATTTCTTTATGAAATGAATCCCTAAAAAGCAATATGAAATAACTCCCCACCGAAATGAAGGAACACCCAAAATAAAATGAAATAAGTCCCTAAAAGTGGGTACTTATTTCATAATTAAATAAGTCCATAAATCGGAAAATGAAATAAATCCCTAAATAAATTGTTTTTAAATGATATATTTTTTATTTGACTTTTAAGAAAAAAGTGACCTTTTTCTAAATTTTTGCCCCTCTTTGTCTCTACTGCAGAGGTAGTTCTAATTTTATTACTGCAGGCACAAAAGTTCTGTATTTTAATCTGTAAATGAGGTTTTATTTTTATTGTTTATATAAACAATAGATTTTCAAATATATCGACCTTCCGCATCCAAAAATTGAAATATTTTATGAATGGCATAAATAACCCTTCTCCTTCCATTAAACACTTTATATTTTATCAGAGTAAAATCCGAACATTTAATAAATTTACATTTAATATATTAAAAACGGTCTACGCAATGTTTTTGTTTTCGGGTAAACCATATTTCTAATAGCAGTTCTATTTCCTCTCACGACACTACAAATAATTCAATTTCATATAGAATTGTTCTTCATTCGTACGATCATGATCGATATACTTTTTTTATAAAAAAAAAAACTATTTCAATTTCAATTTTCCACATACCCTATCTTAGCATGTTTATACCCTTCACAGCACTGTGGTACAGGGCATTATGTCTTTGTGCATATGTTTGTAACAGGCAAAAGGAAACGAGATAGACACATGGTTCCTTTTCAGAATATGCATAGAATCACTTTTTACGTCGATTTATATATTTTCGACAGATTTAATGTAAATGGTTCACCAGGGACATTGGTCATTTGAACATTTGGCATAGCGTACTGATTTGGGTCTAGAATGATGTGTGTAAAATTTCTTGAGAATCGGGTCAGATTTAGATATGGCTTCCATATATATGTTCGCCCGATTTACGAAAATTTCGCACAGGGTAATAACTTGGGTCTAGAATGATGTGTGTAAAATTTCTTGAAAATTGGTTCAGATTTAGATATAGCTCCCATCAGGGACGTAAGCAGAGGGGGGCCCGAAATAAATTTTTTTCACAGTAAATTTATGTTTGCAGCAGCGATTTTTTTCATTTTGTACTTTTGTACTACCATATTTAGATATAGCTTCCATATCTATTTTCATCCGATTTTATGTAAATAATATGCAATTTTGAACAATGCGGTTTGTAGAAGTTCAGATATAGTTCATATATATATATCCGACCGAGTTCGTGTTAATTGGGCTCCAAATATTCAACGGGTGCCAGATTGATATTTGCTTTAAATCGATTTACATAATTTTGTCCCATTGTAACAAACGAATGGCATGTTTATGGATTGATCTAAGTCGGTTCACATTTAGATAAAGGTCAGTTAGGATTATCTGTTTAAAATACACATATTGGTGAAGAGTATCATAGAGTCGGCACCGGCCGACTATACTATTTTCCTTACTGGTTTAATTCTGTATTCAAATTTTTGGACACTTTCGTATTCAGTTTTTTAAATCATTTTTTGTTCTGATGTTTTTCTTTGACCGCAATGATTTCGAATTACAACTCTTCGTTCTTCAATCAACTAGTTCATTTTAAATTTTGAAATAAGTCCCAATCTATAGTTGTTTTTGTTTTGTGTATAAAAAGTTGGGGGCTTATTTCATTTTCTGTGTGGGGACTTATTTCATACCGCCATAAAATAACATGCCACTGTGTTAAATGGCCTCGACGCGAACTGTTGCAATTTTGGCTATCGTACTAGTATATACCTTCGAATCTTCCCTTTCGAAGATGTAAGGTCCAATCATACCTCCAGACCAAAGATTGCGCCAACCAGTGACTTTTTCTGGATGTAATTAATTAAGGATTCTCAGAACCCCAAAATACGACAATTTTGTATATTAACATAGAAGTAGTTGGACGATTACGTTACCAAAATCTCCTTTTAAAACACTAATATGTGGCTATGACAGAATCACTACAAATTTTTGTCAACTTAAAGCTTTTAACTGAAAAAAATGGTTTAACAACTTAGTTTGACAAACGTCAAATTCCAGTCCCAAACTTTTGAAAACAAGAAATTGATAATCGACTGCATTCATCCCTATAGTTGCTATGAAGGAAACGGTTGGCATTTCTTCTTTCAAAAACTGAAAACTTTTTCCTTGGAGAGTGGACCGTTGCGAAGTGGTGTTGTTCGGTCATACCACATAATTCATAGGATACCAACAACATTTTCAAATTATTTCTTTAATTCAAATATAAAATGTGTATAATGATTGAAATGCCCTATACACAACCTTTCATTTCAAGTTTTTTATTTATTTTGTGTGTGACTACGCCTACTTTATGCTGCAGACGTATGTATGTATGACTTTAACAAACTCTAATTTTCATTTTAACAACATTGTTTACGCCTTGATGCCATGATGCCATGATTAAACGCTTAAATTCCATCAAACCATCCCACTTGGCTGGTATAGAGAAACACACTAATACAGGATTTACATTCGGATAAAACTCTCGGGGTATGCAAATTTCAATAATGGAAAAATTAACGCTGAGTTGTGAACACCAAAAAAGAAGAAAATATGAAACCACACTCAGACTTTAATCATCTTTGTGATCATCTTTACTAAGTACCTTCCCTCTTTGCTGCCAAACCATACATACGAAGATAACATGGCAATTTTAAAGCAGTACCTACGTCTGCTCGGAAAAAATGGTTCCACTTGAGAAATATTATTTATGAAATTTTACATTAATCTTTGTTTTTTGGTGTTTGGTTTGTTGGCTTGGTTTCTACGCAATCTGGCAGTTACAGTTTTATTTTGCTATATCCCACACACACACATACACAGTTATTACATTGATGTTAACTGAGTGCGTCGTTGATGTTCGGATATATTCAAATTTAGCATATACATATGTATGTACGTACATCCGAGCATATGTACGAACACATATCAGTGAAGTTACCCTGTAGGGAAATGAACCAATTTTAAACTAACTTTAAACTAATTTTAAAATAGTCACTACTAGTCCATTTATCGATTATTTTTCTTTGGACCAACTGACTATTTTTACATGGCGATGATCGCGGTAGTAGTCAGTAACTTTTCAACTGGTTACAAACTAGTTATTTTTGACCGATTTATAGTTAGACTAAAAAAATGCAGATAGTCATCGGTCTAAAAGAGATTAATTTGTATGTAGAATTTTCGAAAGGACTATTAGTTGGTTTATGTTAATATAACTATTAACTAACTTAACATGGCTAATTTGTAGTTATACCAATACAATATACAATTTCAGTTTAGAATTCAATATATTTTATTATAAATAGTTAGAAAATTATATACATAGGTGGAAATACATAAAATATGCCAAATATATAATTCATCACAGAAAATTAATATAAATGACTGACTTACAGTTGTTTTTTGTATGCATATGTTGTGAAAATGACGTTTTTTTAATAATATGCAATGCTTTTTGGAGCTCTTTCTCTAGATCCACTGGAAGTGATCGCAGGGCGTCCATAAGGCACTTGAAAACATTTTGGAAATCTTTTAGGTAGGCTGATGAACATCTGAAATATAGTGAAATTAAAATTCGAATTAGAATAGTTGGTTTTAATCAGCGTTCGAAAATAAACATTATGGTACCGTTCCATAGTGTTCTGTACCGTACCAAGGTGGATAAGTACACTAAAATAACGTACTGTACCGGTACACAAACACTAAAAATATTTTTAGTGTTACTGTTCCGGAGCACAACAAAAATCTTAGCGTACCAACTGCGGTACACTAAAAAATCGTAGTGTACCGACAGCGGTACACTAAAAATCGTAGTGTACCGGCAGTGGTACACTAAAAAATCGTAGTGTACCGACTGCGGTACATTAAAAATCGTTGTGTTCCATTGGTCGGAACACTAAAATTTTTAGTGTACCACTGGTCGGAACACTAAAAATGTTAGTGTTCCACTGGTCGGAACACTAAAAATGTTAGTGTTCCACTGGTCGGAACACTAAAAATCGTGGTGTTCCACTGGTCGGAACAATACAAATCGTAGCGTTCCACTTACTTTAACTGTACTGGTAGTGTACCATACACGTCTGTTTTGTTTTTGAGGTAAAATGAGATCAAATAATAAAAAAATAAAAATTAATATAACTTTATTTGCAATTACAAAATGTAGGTATTTTGGCCAGTTTTTGTCACAAAATTATACAGCTTTGGATAAAATTTTCATTAATTTACAGAACGAACACGATTTTTCCCATAAAATTAGGAGATCTCCTTGTAAAATGTTAGTATGAAAATTTTTTCTTAAAAAAATTATACCTGCATCTATGATTCATACTTTTAGGAAATTTTAGCAAAAATATTCAAAATTTGGTGATTGGCACACAATCAACATAATTATTACCTGCTTATTCATGAAAAGAAGTGTACAAGTTACGCGGATATGAAAAAAGTGGTTTTATGATTTTGGGATAACTATTTCAAGACCACATACAGGTACCATATAAAAACGGAATTTCATATTTCCGATCAGCGCAATCGATTATAACCCAAAATGCAATTCAATGGAATTTTCAGTTATGAGTTGGCCGTCACTAGACGCCCTTTTTTGTTACAAAATATTTATTATGTTAAACTGTTGATGTTAATATAATACCAGTAAGGAAAGTAGTAAAGTCGGACGGGGCCGACTATATGATACCCTTCACCACTATGGGTATATTAAACAGGACTATTAGCATGAACTTGAATGAAATAAAATATGTGATATTTATCTAAATGTGAATCTACGTAGATCTATCCATAAAGTATGTAAATCGACTTCAAACAAATATAAATAGGTCATCCGTTGGGCTATGTCTGTAGTTCTAGAAAACGAAACTACATAATTCTATGCTCAATCTTGTACGTTGTGCAAAATTTGATGTCAAACTGACGAACATGAGGAGTTTGATGCGCAATTTACTTGAAATCGGGCCAAATATTAAGCGATTTCAAACAAACTTGTCACAGGATACGTTATACTAATTTCAGAACGTTTTGTTCCTATTGGTTCCTTGGTGCGTCAAGTACTTAAAATCAAACTATAATAAAATGGAGCTATATCTAAATGTGGACCGATTTTCACGAAACAACGCAGACATCAATCTAGGCTCAATTCAGTACGTTATGCCAAATTTCGTGCAAATCGAAAGATATATAGGGACTTTGGGGTACCATTTACATGAAATCGGACGAAACTATATATGGGAGCTATATCTAAATCTGGACCGATTTTCACAAAACTTTACATACATCATTCTAGACTTAAGTGATTAGGCTGTACCAAATTTCGTGCAAATCGAAAGATATATAGGGACTTTGGGGCACCATTTACATGAAATCGGACGAAACTATAAGTGGGAGCTATATATAAGTGGGAGCTATATAGAAATCTGGACTGATTTTCATAAAACTTGGCAGACATCCTTCTAGGCTCAATTAAGTACGTTATGCCAAATTTCGTGCAAATCGAAAGATATATATGGACTTTGGGGTACCATTTACATGAAATCGGACGAAACTATATATGGGAGCTATATCTAAATCTGAACCGATTTTCATGAAACTTGGCAGACATCATTCTAGGCTCAATTCAGTACGTTATGCCAAATTTCGTGGAAATCGAATGATATATAGGGACTTTGGGGCACCATTTACATGAAATCGGACGAAACTATATATGGGAGCTATATCTAAATCTGGACCGATTTTCTCTAAACTTGGCAGAAATCACTCTAGGCTTAATTCAGTACGTTATGCCAAATTTCGTGCAAATTAAAAGATATATAGGGACTTTGGGGCACCATTTACATGAAATCGGACGAACCTATATATGGGAGCTATATCTAAATCTGGACCGATTTTCACAAAACTTTACATACATCATTCTAGACCTAAATGAATAGGCTGTACCAAATTTCGTGCAAATCGAAAGATATATAGGGACTTTGGGGCACCATTTACATGAAATCGGACGAAACTATATATGGGAGATATATCTAAATCAGGACCGATTTTCATGAAACTTGGCAGACATCATTCTAGGCTCAATTCAGTACGTTATGCCAAATTTCGTGGAAATCGAATGATATATAGGGACTTTGGGGCACCATTTACATGAAATCGGACGAAACTATATATGGGAGCTATATCTAAATCTGGACCGATTTTCTCTAAACTTGGCAGAAATCACTCTAGGCTTAATTCGGTACGTTATGCCAAATTTCGTGCAAATTAAAAGATATATAGGGACTTTGGGGCACCATTTACATGAAATCGGACGAACCTATATATGGGAGCTATATCTAAATCTGGACCGATTTTCAAGAAACTTGGCAGACATCATTATAGACCTAAATTATTAGCCTGTACCAAATTTCGTGCAAATCGAAAGATATATAGGGACCGTTTACATTAAATCGGTTAAATATATATATGGGAGCTATATCTAAATCTGAACCGATTTTTCCCAATTTCAATAGGGTTCGTCCTTGGGCCGAATAAGTGACCTGTGCCAAATTTCATCCAATTCGGATCATAAATGCGACCTGTACTTTGTTTACAATTTAACATCGACAGACAGACGGACGGACGGACGGACATGCATAAATCGACTTAGAAAGTGATTCTATGCATATTCTCAAAAGGAACCATGGGTCTATCTCGATTATTTTTGCCTGTTACAAACATATGCACAAAGACATAATACCCTGTACCACAGTGTGGTGAAGGGTATAAATACATTGGTGAGCTAGAAATAACTTGAAATTCCTTTGTAAAATTTGGTTTTCATTGATTGGAAGATAGGATGCAAATTAATATTGTGAACCGGGATCAAATTAAAAAAATTCTTTTTATACCCTTCATATGGAGGGTACATTAATTTTGTCATTCCGTTTGTAACTCATCGAAATATTCATTTCCTATAAAGGATACATATATACTCGTAATCAGGGTAACATTCTAACACGATCTAGCCATGTCCGTCCCTCCGTCTGCTGTCCGTCCGTCTGTTGTAATCTTCTGAAGTAATTGAGATAGGGTGCTGAAATTTTGCAGAGGTTTGTCTTTTGTCTGCAGGCAGGTCAAGTTCGAAGATAGGATATATCGGTCCACGTTTAGGCATAGCTCCCATTTAAAAGTACCCCCCAATTTTTTCGCAAAAAAATTATAAATATAGGTCCATTTTTTCTGGTAGACCCCATATAAAGGTACCTCCTAATTGTTAGTATTTACTCCCAAAATACTACAAATTAGGAGGTCGTATTTTTCCACTGAATTGCCTGTAATTTAGTATTTTAAGTTCTTAATATGTACCAAATCTCTCCACAAAAAATTATGAATACAGGTTCTTGAGGTTCTTGAGCGCGTTTTTCTACCGAATTCGCTGCAGTCCTCAAATAAACCCCTTTTTATATTAATTTGTTCCGCGTTTTGGGTTGGTTCTAAGGGTCTGTCGTAATCATTTCACCTGCGGAGGAAAAGCTAGAACGTAAGGTTCGATAATGAACTATATATGACCTATAGCCGTATATAGGCCTAGCCCTAGCCCCTGTATGGGAAGTACCAGAAGGATTGAACCGCTATTCATCAACTTCGAACTTGAACTAAGATTGGAAGAAATAATAATATGGAAAAAGTTTCGATGAAATCAACATTTTTTGAAACGGATTTGGTCCAAAAAAGAAACATGGGGTCTAGCACATGGGGGGCCATGAGGCACATTTTCACCGTGTCAAAGTTTTTACACCCTCATCAGCCATATACTTTCATTTCAAGTACCTGTCAGAATATCTATGGTGGAGGGTATCCAAAGTTCGGCCCGACCCAACTTAACGCTTTTTCACTTGTTATATTTTGTTCCTTTATTAATCCTTTATTATCAATTCACTTAACATGACATTTTGTACTTAAAAGTAGTTTCAGATCGATTATTTCGATATTCCTACGGCTCGAAGAAGAATTCCGAATTATTTTTTTAAATGTATTTTAAATTTTAATTATTTTTGTTAAATGTGTTGTGATTCGGTAAATTAATATTTTGGAATTTGTATGTTTGATGCGCAATTTACTTGAAATCGGGCCAAATATTAAGCGATTTCAAACAAACTTGTCACAGGATACGTTATACTAATTTCAGAACGTTTTGTTCCTATTGGTTCCTTGGTGCGTCAAGTACTTAAAATCAAACTATAATAAAATGGAGCTATATCTAAATGTGGACCGATTTTCACGAAACAACGCAGACATCAATCTAGGCTCAATTCAGTACGTTATGCCAAATTTCGTGCAAATCGAAAGATATATAGGGACTTTGGGGTACCATTTACATGAAATCGGACGAAACTATATATGGGAGCTATATCTAAATCTGGACCGATTTTCACAAAACTTTACATACATCATTCTAGACTTAAGTGATTAGGCTGTACCAAATTTCGTGCAAATCGAAAGATATATAGGGACTTTGGGGCACCATTTACATGAAATCGGACGAAACTATAAGTGGGAGCTATATAGAAATCTGGACTGATTTTCATAAAACTTGGCAGACATCCTTCTAGGCTCAATTAAGTACGTTATGCCAAATTTCGTGCAAATCGAAAGATATATATGGACTTTGGGGTACCATTTACATGAAATCGGACGAAACTATATATGGGAGCTATATCTAAATCTGAACCGATTTCCACGAAACTTTACATACATCATTCTAGACCTAAATGAATAGGCTGTACCAAATTTCGTGCAAATCGAAAGATATATGGGGACTTTGGGGCACCATTTACATGAAATCGGACGAAACTATATATGGGAGATATATCTAAATCAGGACCGATTTTCATGAAACTTGGCAGACATCATTCTAGGCTCAATTCAGTACGTTATGCCAAATTTCGTGGAAATCGAATGATATATAGGGACTTTGGGGCACCATTTACATGAAATCGGACGAAACTATATATGGGAGCTATATCTAAATCTGGACCGATTTTCTCTAAACTTGGCAGAAATCACTCTAGGCTTAATTCGGTACGTTATGCCAAATTTCGTGCAAATTAAAAGATATATAGGGACTTTGGGGCACCATTTACATGAAATCGGACGAACCTATATATGGGAGCTATATCTAAATCTGGACCGATTTTCCCGAAACTTGGCAGACATCACTCTAGGCTTAATTCAGCACGTTATGCCAAATTTCGTGCAAATCAAAAGATATATAGGGACTTTGGGGCACCATTTACCTGAAATCGGACGAAACTATATATGGGAGCTATATCTAAATCTGGACCGATTTTCACGAAACTTGGCAGACATCATTATAGACCTAAATTATTAGCCTGTACCAAATTTCGTGCAAATCGAAAGATATATAGGGACCGTTTACATTAAATCGGTTAAATATATATATGGGAGCTATATCTAAATCTGAACCGATTTTTCCCAATTTCAATAGGGTTCGTCCTTGGGCCGAATAAGTGACCTGTGCCAAATTTCATCCAATTCGGATCATAAATGCGACCTGTACTTTGTTTACAATTTAACATCGACAGACAGACGGACGGACGGACGGACGGACGGACGGACATGCATAAATCGACTTAGAAAGTGATTCTATGCATATTCTCAAAAGGAACCATGGGTCTATCTCGATTATTTTTGCCTGTTACAAACATATGCACAAAGACATAATACCCTGTACCACAGTGTGGTGAAGGGTATAATTACTATTTTTTTTAAATAAAATATAAACAAATACAAATTTAACCAGTGAGCGGAGCAGTATAGTCGGACGGGGCCGACCATACGATACCCTACACAACTACCACTGAACTCAAATTTTCTACGGATGTGTATTCCGAGCCTGGGCAATATTTCGTGATATTTGCACACTCTTGCCCGATTAGAGGTAAACAGCAAATCTTCCACACACTGACATATTTTCCGAATATTACGAGTATTCAGTACAGTTATTGTCCAGATTCCCTTCACCGTGGGTTGTGTTGTTGTAGATCGACTCGAAAATAACGCAAAAAAATTAAGTTTTCGGTCCACTTCATTCCAAAATTATTATCTGATCATCACCGAAAATTAAAGGCGTTGTCCTTGACCATAACTGGAACCTCATGAAACATTTCAAAGAGATCAGCGCTATGTTCGGCTCTCTAGAGTGATAATGGATTACTAAATAACATACAAATACGGAGATACCTGTAAATATTTAGGTGTAACTCCCACATCAGAGCACATGCGACAATATAATTGGTCTTAATTTAAAGGTCAACCACTCCTCTTGGATATAATATCAATTTTTCGGGTCTATGTCCATCAGGGGTAAATATATACGCTATAGAATACAAATTTTGTCATTTTTCACACAAAACCATTTGACCCGCTAAATATTGACCGATCTTTATCAAAACAGGCATGCTTATTCTTTGGCCCGACTCCCTTCTCCATGCAAAATTATGTTCGGGTCATTATTGCGGCCTGTGGAGCGACCAGAAAAACCGACAAAAATTTAGTATTTGGTCCATTTCATCCCCTAAATATTAACCGATCTTTCCCAAAAACAATAGGGGTCTTCATTGGCCAGAACCCATCCTACATGCAAAATAACTGTGGCCTGTATCGTGTTTACAAATTATAATGGACAGACGGACGGACGGACACACATGTCTAGATCGACTCAGCTAGTCGAGATATGACGATCGGTATACTTAAAGGTGGGTCTAGGACCAATATTTCGCGGCGTTACAAACTTTTGGGGCTGCACAAAGCTATAATACCCTGACAACATAGTTGTGTAGGGTATAAAAAGATATTGTATTTATTAAATATATTGAAAAGCAATAAAAATATAAATTTTATTCATACAAAAATAAAAGATAAATGCATCATTTTGTTTTCCGACAAATGGAACACTATAATTTTAAGTGTTCCGCCAAGTGGATCACTACGATTTTTAGTGTTCCGCCAAATGGAACACTACGATTTTTAGTGTTCCGACCGCGGTACGCTACAATTTTTTAGTGTTCCGACCGCGGTACACTACGATTTTTTAGTGTTCCGACCGCGGTACACTACGATTTTTAGTGCTCCGACCGCGGTACACTACGATTTTTAGTGCTCCGACAGCGGTACACTACGAATTTCGTTGTGCTCCGGAACAGTAACACTAAAATATTTTTTAATGTTTGTGTACCGGAACACTAACGCTAAAATTTTTTTAGTGTTTGTGTGCCTGGTACGGTACACTACGATAGTGTACCGTTTTTTTGCGAACACTGGTTTTAATTTATATAATAAATTACTTACTTAAATTAATGCTGAGGCGTTTCACTGATTCTGGCGGGGACTCCATGTTTTTATTGGATGACTTTGTTAGAAACTTTACAAATATTATGTATATGCGCTACAAATTAAAAAAAAGAAATGTATCTATATTTACAGATTCTTCTCTTTGTTTTTTACATAATTTTCTACGATATTGTTTTATATTATTAAAACACTTACCAATTCATTTTTAATTTCACACTTAAAGAGCACAAATGCAATTAATTACGATTTACACGTCTTCACTCTCCGAACTTTCAAACAGAATGATTTTTCTTCATCTTTGCATTCGGTGTTGTTGTGTGGAATGCAATTCTAACGGTTTCTTGTTTTGCGTGTGTTATGTTTTTGATGACATGAACATATTTTTGGTTTCAATGTGGTTGAGTCTTAGATGACTTTCTAGCTAATTTATAATTGATTAATAATTTCTTTATAACTAAACATTTTGTGCACTAGTTGATTAAAGTCCTACAGGGTAGGTTAGTTGGCTGATTTTGTACACCATATGATATGAAAAGTAACAAGCAACTGACTCCAAAACGCAATCAACTTACATACAGACATGTGTATGTTGTACGTATGTTAAATTAAAGTTTATGTGGAGTCGAACCACCGCACAGCATACCATACGAAATTTAACAAATTGCATTTTCTTCGCATTTCTCTGCAAATGATGTTCGACTGCTGTCTATTCGGTTGCCAGTCTATCTGTCAGTGTGTTTATCCATTTATTCGACTGTTTCTATTTGGCCATGTGTTGTTTGTGAATGTTAGTTGTCATGTTTTTTTGTTTTTGCTGTTGTTGTTGTATCTATCTGTTTGTGGGTTTGCGTTTGATGTGGTTCACAGAGCATGGAATTGATGTGAATATGTTACAAATGAAAATTACACACAACATTATTTGATACAATATTAAGTTTCCATGAACAGGGGTTTCGAATGCAAAATTGGGTTAAAAAATGCATTGGTCATTTTTAAAACTTTATACTTAAAACCAGAAACATACACCCCATTGTGGGAAACTTTTAAATGGAAAAAATGTGCCTAATCGCAATATTGGTATTAGACCCCATGCTTCTTTGGAACAAATCTGTTTCAGCCGATTTGGAGTCGATTTACGAATGTCTCTCCGTCTGGTTCACATAATAACTCTCCAAAGTTAGTTCAAGTTTGAAGATCAAGAATAGCGGCCCACTCCTTCTGGTATATCCTACACAAAATGGTCAAAATTTTGCTGAAAATTAATTTTGTCATATCATGGGAACGGACTACCCGATTTGAAGCAAACTTTGTATAACCTATTATCTTTACCCAACCTAAAACAAGTCCGAAGATGGGACCCATCGTTCAACTACTTCTGGTACTTCCCCCAAAAAAGATCAACATTTTCAATAATTATAAATTCAATACTGGGTGAATGGAATGTTCGATTTCAACCAAACTTTGCACAAACTTATATAAAGTCCGAATGTGCGACCCGTCGGTCCTCTTCTTCTGGTACCTCCTCCACAAAGGGTCAATATTTCATAGAATTTTAAATTAAATTTGAAGCGAATTGAATAACATCCGAAACAATCCGAAACCTCTTAGATAAAAACGAATGTGTGTGTTTCTGAGGACTCCGCAAACCATAGGCTGAGGATAAATATCTGTCGGCAACACCGACTGACACTTTTTTTACTGATATACATGTTTATTGTGTTTTCCATACTAATCCCGTTCTGGCTTCTATATTTCCAGGTTCATATAGTTGCAATCGGAATTGTTTGCCACAAAAGAACTTTTAGGACAAGTGAATAATCTGGAATAACTATGCGTAGTTGACAGTATTGAAGACTTTCGATAAGTCAAGAGCTATTGTATGGCCTGTTCTAGTTGAGTCCTCTGCATACATGTGGTTATGGCGTGTACTGCTGGACATTTCGATATCAAGCAACTGGTCAGTAGTAAAATCGGCCTATACGATTCACCTTTGCTGTCATATTAAGGTGGCTTAAGTAGCGGGATTGACATGCGGAATTTCTAGGTTTAAGGAATCATCTTCTACTCCAGGTTTATCCTGTTGTATGACATAGCGTTTCGAACGACATCTGCAACATCTTCTTTCGTAAGTTGTGGTGATACCTCAACGCTCTAATACAACGAAAGGCACTCCATTTCGCCTTGTCACTCTCGGGGATCTTTCACTTTTACTTCGAAATGTGACAGGGTGACAGAACCCTTTACGTTCAATAATCGGTAGTAATTTAACTCTTGCCCACTTGTTTCGACTGCATTGTTTCATCGCTTCAGTCGGTCTATCCACATTTTCCGCTTATGCTCGTATACTAACTTGGTGACTGCTGTGGTGAGGTTTTTCCACTTGTGCCTTTAGATATTGCACTAAGAAGATATTGCACCTCCATTCGCAAGTACCGTTGCCTCTGGAAAGTTTGGACTAAATTCGGATATTCATGCAGTGTCTGAAGCTGTTATCATTTCCCAAAATTCCTCTCAGCTATTCGAAGATCTCAACCTTACCATGGTTCAGGAAAATTGGTGTTCAGATCGGTTGGTGGGATAACGGAGACGATAATTGAGCCTGAACGGAGGAACATGGCGTGTTGCCAGGATAGTGATGTCTGGCGAACTGTCACAATCTCCTCTGATTCCCGTGAGGCATCCTATTTCACCAAGGATAGCGGGGAGATATTAAATTCCACACACAAAAACTAACGGTAGCTGCATACTAGTATATCTAAATCGGAATAAACTTTATAAATAATAATAATTTTTTTTGTCCTCCACAAATGTTCAAAGACATTTCACTTTTGATTTCCATATTAACCACTGTCTGCTAAAGAAAAGTGTCTTAACGATACCATACGATATGCAGTAAGATAGACAACACCTAATAGCATAACAGCAACAACACTCTGTGCCACGCCATTCGACAAAGGTAGAAATGTTTGCAATTATTTTTACCTTGATATTGACAAATGCGAGCAAATGAATCGTACTGCCTGCCTGCCAGCTTGCTGCCGCCTTTGTTGTGTGCTAAAATGTTGTTGCTAATGTTTTCTTCTTCTTGGGTTTTTTTTTGGGAAATTATGCCACCACAGCACCCTAATGACTGATTGACTGACTACATTACAGACATTTCCCGTTTTGCCAGAACGGAAGTTGTGCGCTGCTCCGCTCTGCTATGGGTGGAAGTGTTTGCAAAATACTGTGACAAATTGTCATTATTATTTTTTTGCGTTTTTTTGCTTTGTTTTCATTTTTTGGTGAGTGTGTTTCGTTTCTTCTTGTTTTTTTTTTTTGCAAATTGAAGGGAGTTGCTTTGGCTATGATTGTGAAAGTGGAAATTTTACAGGGCTGGGCCAACATCACCCGAGACAATATGTTATTGTTAGACACACCATCATTATTATCATCATAACCACCATCATCAGCAGCAGCAGCAACAACAGTGGCTTCATTGTCGTCTGGGGTACACTCACTCTGTTCATTTGATAACTCCATTTAGATAATTTTTAAACTTCATTAAAAACTGTTTTTCTTTTATTCGCAACTTGTGTTACTCTACTCTACATAACAACAATTTCTAGCTCAATGTGTCAAATTTGCTGTGACACAGTTTAGAGCAATGAACGAACTGAACTCCCCCCACCCCCATTCCATTATGACACTGATACGGCTAGATGACATTGTGAGATAGAAAATTTATCTTTTTTTTAGATTTGCTGTGTGAATCATACGATTGTTTGTGTCACTTTTACTGGAGGGGAGAACTTTGCATGATAGATGGAGGGGAACGTAATTATATTTTAATAATAATTGATTATTTATTCACCGAAAATCGTATCATTTTGTTATTTTCCATGCAATTTTACGGAGAAAAAAATCATGTTATCTAAGTAAAATCTTTATATAGGTTTCTGTGAGATGACTGAAAATGAAAAATGTCGAACTATTTTGACAAAACGTATCAATCGACATCCGGACCAGCTCTGTAACTTAAAAAATCAATTGGCCAATAAATGTCTAAACGGGACCCCTATACTCGGTTTCCACAAAAGGTGTGGCAATATTTTCCATTTCAAAGACATTTGAAACCAGTGAGCGGAGCAGTATATTCGGACGGGCCATATGATACCCTTCGCAACTACCACGAAACTCTAACATTCTGCGGTTCTATGTTCTGGGTTAGAGCCGAACTTCGCGATTTTGCACCCTCTTGACCGATTATAGGTCAACAGCTCTACTTTATAACCCTGGAATATTTTACAAGTCTTTTTCTCCCGAGAAGAATATTTATCCTCTTCACCGTGTAAAATGTGTGATGTTCTGCATATAATAATGGCATCTAGAGAGAATAGAAAATCTGACCAAAATAAAGTTTTCGGTTCATTCATTTAAAAGCGATTAACGTCAGTGGGGTAATAGTAATACTAAATAATATCATTACTAATAGACACTTTCCAATATTTACATACAACTCCCACATTCGAGTATTTAAAATATAATTGGTATCAATTAAAAGGTCAACCACTCATCTTGGATATACTATCAAGTTACCGGGTCTATTTTTTAAGGAGTAAATATATACACCCTAGAATAAAATGTTAGTAATTTTTTCACCCAAAAGTCCGGGCCCGCTAAATATTGACCGACCATTAAGGAAACTGGCATGCTTTTTCTCTGGACAAATTCCTTTCCCGGTGTAAAATGTGGTGGTGTTCGTGTCATAATTCTGGCCTCTAGAGTGATCAGAAAAACAGAAAAATAAAGTTTTTGGTCCATTTTATCCTCTAAATATTAACGGATCATTACCAAAAACAAAATCGGTCTTCTTTGATCAGAACCCGTCCTACATGCAAAATTTTGTGACGATTGGTCCATAACTATGACCTGTATCGAGTTTACAAATAATAATGGGCAGACGAAGGGACGGACATACACATGTCTAGATCGACTCAGCTAGTCGAGATATGACGATCGGTATACTAAAAGATGGGGTTAGGACCAAAATTTCGAGGGTTACAAACTCTTGGGGCCACACATAGCTATAATACCCTGACAACATAGTTGTGTGGGGTATAAATATTCGGATTAAGTTTTCTCGAAATCCTTGCATTTTAGGTATATGTCGACTTTCTGAAGGGGTTTTGGTCCCTTTTTCCAGAAAAGATTGATAACTCGTTTAAAACGGGGTGAACAAAGAACAAAACTCGAAAATCAGCCTAAACGCCAAAAACTTAAAAAATGTGAACTCATTTTAGGGATAAACTTATTCCGAGTTTGTACCAATTTTTCTCACTAGTTGTGAGTAGTAGTAAAGGACGAAAATTTTGTCCATCAAATTTTATCTGTATATAATATATATGCCAAATATATAGACGTCAATTTAGGACAATAACTTAAAAAAAACAGTAAGGAATGTAGTAAAGTCGGACTGGACCGACTATATGATACCCTTCACCACTTTGGGTATATTCTACATATGTATCCTAACAGACGGTGCCTTTTTGAAGGAAGGAATGAAATTGAACGAACGTAAATATGTGATCTATATCTATATCTAAACCGACTAACACCAATCCCTACACATGTCATTCTGCAACCAATGCTAAATTTTGTAAATCGATTTAAAACAAACTTGACACACTCTATTTGGTATGCTGCACGGTTTAATTGTAATCTCAATCAAACATGCATTGATTACTTGGTGTACAATTAACATGAATAGGTCGAAATTATATATGGAAGCTTTGCTATATCTCTATTTGAAAAGATTTCAAGTAAACTTGTCAGAGATTAATTTATATTAACTTCAGTACGTTTTGACTATAGGCCTAGCTATGGATCTGTATAGCACCATTTACTTAAAATCGGACGAAAATATATATGGGAGCTATATCTAAATCTGAACCAATTCCCATGAAACTTCGCACACAATATTACAGCGACACTTCTGGCGCAGATTAATTTTTTTTTTTTGCAATGTAAAAAGGTTTTGATTTACTCCAAACTGACACTAATTCTGAATGAACCTATAAATTTCAAGTGAAAATCTCTACAACTCTTGAAGATATAGCTGATTTATTGCGTTAGCATCAATGACTAATAGTGCAATCGCTTCCAAATTTTGGCACGTATCTCTGTAATTTAGTATTTTAGGTTCTCTAAATCTGAACCAATTCCCATCAAACTTCGCACACAATATTACAGCGACACTTCAGTACGCTATGACAAATTTCGTGCAAATCGAAAGATATATAGGGACTTTAGTGCACCAATTACATAAAATCGGGCGAAACTATATATGGGGCGAAAATATATGGGACCTACATCTGAATCGATTTTCACGAAACATAGCACACATTATTCTAGACTTAATTTAGTACGCTATGCCAAAATTCAAAAGATTTGCAGGGACTTCGGTGCACCATTTACCTAAAATCGATCGAAACTATATATGGGAGCTATATCTAAATCTGAAACGATTTTCACGAAACTTTGCACACATTATTCTAGACTTAATATAGTACGCTTCGCCAAAATTCGTTCAAATCGAAAGATTTTTAGGGAGTTTGGTGCACCATTTACCTAAAATTGGGCGAAACTATATATGGGAGCTATATCTAAATTTGAACCAATTTCCACTTAGCACACGTCATTCTAAACTTAATTCAGTACGCTATGCCAAATTTCGTGCAAACTGAATGGTTTTTAGGGACTTTGGTGCACCAATTACCTTAAATCGGAGGAAAATATATATGGGAGCTATTTCTAAATCTGAACCGATGTTTCCCAAATTCAATAGGGTTCATCCTTAGCCCAAATGAATGGGCTGTGTCAAATTTTATCCGATTTGGATTACAATTAAACATCAACAGACGGACGGACGGTCAGAAAGTGATTCTATGCATATTCTGAAAAGGAACCATGGGTCTATATCGATTCCTTTTGCCTGTGACAAACATATGCACAAAGACATAATACCCTGTACCACAGTGTGGCGAAGGGTATAAATATTAGCAATTTTTTCCAGTAATTTTTTTCAACATGAAAGTAACATAAAACTTCATTTTTCTTGAATAGTGCTAAAGAATGAAATATTCTACCTCAAATTTCATTGCAAATCTCAAAAAATTAAAATTTTAATTCAAAAGTTTTTTTTAGAAATTAACAGTATAAAATTAACCATATTCTCAACAAAAGTTGACTTCAGTAGGTGTTTATTAAACACATTGCAGAAATGTGTCAAAATCTTCAATTGACAGCACCTTAGGATTATTTCGACAAATACAAAATTATTCTCCATCGACTTTCGCTATTAGTTACAAGAGAAAATATTTTTATAAACTCGATATTTATTTGTAAGAAATTATCTTTAGTTCTAATATCCAAATTATAGGAATTGTTTTACAAACAACGCGAAAAGACCCCTCCAGGAATTTCCCGATAATTATTAAAAAAATGGAAATTCCATTCCAAATTTCGAACTAGGATAAATGTAATTGGTCATTATTTTCTAACTAGATTTGTGGTCAAAAATAAGGAATTTTCAAAGGTCAAAAGTTTCAAAAGCTTCCTGGGGCATATCCTCCTCCGCCATACATTGGATGTGCAATAAACAAACATTGAGAAGTAGCAAAGTGTTAACAGACGAATATTTGTAAATCGACTCCAAATTGTATGAACAAATTGAGGCTCACTTTTTTCGTAGCAAATTATATATACCCTTATTAGCCGTAATGCTGATGCTTCCATAATATCTTTGAACACATGGGAAAGAGTTATAAATCAAATCATATATCAAATGTGGAAATTCAGATATGCAGGATACCTTTCTAATATCTCTGCAAGGATTATTGAAGTCAGACATGATACATTCAAAGAATCTCAAAGTTAGCGTATTATGAAAAAATTCCTAAAAAATACATCAAAGATGTTGTTGAAAATTATAGTAATAGATAGTAATAAAATACGGAAACCAAGAATGGCCTTGACATATGATTAGGTATAACTAAATGAAATTTGAGAGGCATTTCAATATTACCACTTACTCGATTCTTTCTCTCCAAATTACCCTTGTTCTGTGCAAAATTTGAAATATAACACCAATTTTCTTTTTATTGTATTTGCAAATCTCAACGTCGTGTGTTGTTGTATTTTGCAAATATTTCACATTTGTTACAATACTCGTAACCCTCGAGAATTTTCCGCACATTCCCAATTGACAGCTGATTTCATGGTTATCTTCGTTTGATTCGATAACCTACCCCCATTTTTTGTTTGCTGTCAATAAAGTTGCAAATTTGCCTGACCAGCCTTTTCAACTTGGCCTCGGGACCGACAACTGTTATCGCTTAATCATTGTAAACAAATTTGAAAATGAAATTGTTACAATCAATGAAGAAATTTTTGAAAAATGAAAACAGTCCTCCTTCATTTTTAAAAATAGTCACAAACAATTGTGTGTGTGTGCGCTCGACAAAACCAAACCGAATGTTCAATATGGTTTTGAGAATCCTTTTCTTTTGTTCAAGGATACAAAGGATCAGCATGATTTGCCATATCATTATGGATGGCTGGCTGGCAGGAATCAACGATATGAATGGGTAGGCGGAGGGAGTGCATTAGCAAATGTCGGTTAAGTGGAAAGAGTTTAAAAAGGAAACGCGTGTGCCTATTTTCGTTGAAAAGTTGAAAACGAACGAACACATTTCCAATATGAAAAATTAAAGTCAGCTGTTACCACTGCATAATTGTACGAAGTGCATCTGTTAATGGCAACACATTTGCTATTTGTCGTGTGAGATGGAGGAATATGGAAGTGAACACAGGAACTCACAACAAAACACATTGGCACGGGTTTTATTTAAATTTTGGAAACAAGTTTTTTTTTTTTTTTTTTTTTGAAAAACTAAAATGTTTTTCGATGACTTACGACACAAGGATATTTGATACACAATTTATTAAGAATCATTTCCCTTCTCAGTTATTGAAAATATTTAAAATATCTTGAATAAAACGTTGTGTGGCAAACGAAGTAGGTGTTACACATAGAACGTGTTTGGTGAAAGTAAAAGTTAACATTTTAACGTCTATATAAAACATGTGTTTAACAGCTGACAAATATTCTTATGATTTATAAAGTAAGGATTTGTAAATATAGCTCACAGATTGAACGAATCAAAAAATAATAACGAATTTGAGTTATGTGACAATGCCTTGTCCCATATATACATTTTATGTAAAGAAAATGAAAATTATATACATGTAAGGATGTAACAGCAAATTCAACAATAATAAAGGCAAACGTTTGGTTTATTGTGGAGAAAACGTTCACCTTTATCATGCAAGAGTACGAACTCAATATTACACTGAAAACAAATAGTTAATACTATTCCGTTTTTCTTGTAATATTAATTTCTTGGAAACTTCATATGAATTACAGAATAAAATGTTTTCACTTCCAGCAGATATACACATTAGTTTCTATCATCCCTAGAATGTTTTGCATTGATCGTTTTAGAATAATTCAGGTGCAGATTATTTTGTGTATTTTGGCAATCTAAAAAGGCCAAATACCTTCTTGGAGAAAAAGTGCAATAAGTGCATTGCTGTCACAATATTACAGGTTCTTGGGGATAAAGCAACTTCACGGCAGAACATAATCAATGTAAGCCCTTTTATAGATCCCTCCAAATCATTAAAAGTAATTCGAAGAACTTAAGAGGACCACCTCTCCCCATTCTCGGTTTGAATTTTGTTTTTGATTTAATCCAAACTGAAACTAATTCTGAATGTCCCTATAAAATTTCAAGTGAAAATCTCTACAACTCTTGAAGATATAGCTGATTTATTGCGTTAGCATCAAGGACTAATAGTGCAATCGCTTCCAAATTTTGACACGTTTCTCTGTAATTTAGTATTTTAGGTTCTCATAGTATAGCACATGTCCATATCAAAAACCAGTGAGCGGAGCAGTATAGTCGGACGGGGCCGACCATATAATACCCTACACAACTTCCACGAAAATCTAACTTTGCGTTATTTGCACCCTCTTGAAACCTGACTAAAGGTCAACATATATTACTAATATTCAGTAGACGAGGGCTATATTTGTCCAGATTCTCTTTATCGTGGGTTATGTAGTGATGTTGGGCTTTTAATAGTGGCCTATAGATCGACTCAAAAAAAAAAAAAAAAAAAAACACACACACACAAAATGTTAAGTTTTCGGCCCACTTCATCCCAAAATTATTATCTGATCATCACCGAAAGTTATAGGCGTTGTCCTTGACCATAACTGGAATCTCATGGAAATTTTCAAAGCGATCAGCGCTATATTTCCTAAATAATATCTGAATACGTAAGCACCTGTAAATATTTAAATGTAGCTCCTACATCTGAGTACATACGACCATATAATTGGTATCAATTTAAAGGTCAACCACTAGTCTTGAACATACTATCAACTTTTTGGGTCTAGTTACTTTAGGGGCAAAAATATACGCCATAGAATACACATTTTGTCATTTTTCACACAAAAGTCAGGGTCCATTTGACCCGCTAAATATTGACCGATATTTATCAAAACAGGCATGCTCATTCTTTGGCCCGATCCCCTTCTCCATGCAAAAATTCGCGGTGTTTGAGCCATAATTGCGGCGTCTGGAGCCACCAGAAAATCGGACAAAAATAAAGTTTTTGGTCCATTTCATCCCCTAAATATTAACCGATCTTTATCAAAAACAATAGGGGTCTTCATTGGCCAGAACCCATCCTACATGCAAAATTTCGTGAAGATTGGTCCATAACTGTGGCCTGTATCGTGTTTACAAATTATAATGGACAGACGGACGGACACACATGTCTAGATCGACTCAGCTAGTCGAGATATGACGATCGGTATACTTAAAGGTGGGTCTAGGACCAATATTTCGCGGCGTTACAAACTTTTGGGGCTGCACAAAGCTATAATACCCTGACAACATAGTTGTGTAGGGTATAATTATTAATATTTATTAATGGTGCCTCCCAGTATTCAATCTTAGGCAATTTTCAACAAGGGTTTATCTCAATTGGCTATAATTTGGTATTATTACTAAACATTCTTAATATTGATTCAAGTTTCCGTGTAGCCCCTATATAACGGCACCCCCAATATTCGGTATTTTGGGGATTTTGTACACGTTTTTCAACCGCATTTATTTTTTTATTTCATTAATATTAAACCAAGGTTGAGTGTATTCCCCCTACATTTCTTAACTAAATATGATTTCACTAGCATATGCCCGCTACGTCGTTAGCGGGTCTTTCAAAAAAAAAATATATATATATTTTATAGTTAAAATGAAAAAAAATTTATTTGGCTACACAATGTAGCCATAGATGTATGCATTTCTAAGTGTGTACTAACAATGATCCATATTACACTTACGATAATTTTGGATTCAGTATAAATCAGAAAACGTCGAGTAATGATAGCGTAGGTCCTAAATATTTTTTTTTAAGAAAATCCTATATCTTTTCGAACATAAACTTGAGAAGCGAATTATTTTCATTTATTTCTCAAATTCTGCCGTTTCAAAGCTGATTTTTCTTCTTATTTTATTTTTATATTTTCTGAATGTTTACTATTTTCTCAAGTGCTATGTTTTTAAAATAGTTTGTTTCTCTTTGTAATTTATTACTAATATAACATTCTGTACAGTACATCATTTATAATACAGAGTTCTGCCTTTACACGGAAGAATGCAGAGTGTAACAAAATCCTTATTGGAGAAATTGTTCGTATATCCTCTACAAAAAGATCCCGCCCATTATTCATTACATTGGAATTCGCGGCAATGGGGTTGGAAACATAATTAGAAATAAATAACAGTACTGTTATGGTAGAAATCTTAGAAACATTTGCGTTTAAAAGTGTCAACAATATAGTGCATGTGTTGTTCGGTGCCTTGGTTCACTTATTTGTACAATTCAAATAAACATTCTCTGTAGTATAGGCCTATGTAGGGTTGGAAACTATATTTCATGTAACTGACATCATTTGGAGTTCAGATTTTCGAAAAATATGTCCATAAAACATTTTATTTGTCATAGTTACATATAAGTACTAAAGTTCGGATATCTGTCTCTACCTTTTCCGATGTAAACTATACGTATTATATTTAATTTGTTATAGCTATTATACATACAAAATGTCAGTACCCTATCTCTACCGTTCTGTCGTACACAATATTTAGAACCGTAGGAACTAATGTCAAACAAAACTGCGAAAACATTATTTTTGTCATATAAAAAGCCTTGTGCCAAATTCTATATCCACCCGTAACGCCGTATACAATGTGTTGTACTTTTAGAAAATATGTATGTATACATTTTTATCGTGATAGTTCAAGATAAGTATTTAATAACAGGTTCCTATCTTTATCCGTTCTACCGTACCCAATATTTAGTAGTATTCTATTTAGTTTATATTTAGTTTCTAATAGACAAAGCACAGTAGTATTTTTTACCATTTAGTACAAATTCCCCATAAACCCAGCTGTTTAAGTAAGAATCTATTTTGTATGCATTGTTTGGAAATGCATCCTTTGAACGCTCGTGTTCATTGTGTTTGTTTTGCATACTCATTAGAAAACTGAATACTCCTTATTGTTACAACATTGAACTGTCAGTTTTCTAATGAGTATTGTTTTGCGCCAATGCCACTTTGCAGCATTGTTGTTATTCTTCTTTGGCTTCTCGTCTCGATCGCTACATCGTAACACAGGTAATCTGTTATTTCTCCCTATCTTCCCCTCCTATTATTTATATTGAAAATATCAATAAAATTCTGAAATCAGAAAACTAAAACGTTCGTGTTTTATTTTCTATATATTTTTCGAAACGCAATTTCGGCGCCTTAACATTTTGGTCCTATCGAACCGGATTCGAGCTTTCGAAGCGGAATTCTAATTGTTTTTTATTGGTTTGCATTTCAACAAAATAAACAACAACACAACATCATCACCATCCCTACACATCATAGTCATCCTTAAACACATCATTATCATCATCAACAACAAATCAGGTAGGTGAGTGCAGTGTGTTTAAAAAAAAAAAAAAAATTGTGAGCTCGCGAAAAAATAATAATAAACAAAAAACCAAAAAGTCTAAAGTCCAAAATACCAAAAAAGTATAACTTTACAACAACAACAAAGGCCGCTTTACAACGCGTCGCGTATTCCTTTTTTCGTTTTTCACTTCTGTGTAATTATTATTGAACAGTGGAAACAAAAAACAAATAAATTTTGGTGCAAATATATATTGTGGTAATTGTGAGAAAAAATTGCTTAAAAAAGTGTTTTTTAATTAATGTGTGTGGTCAATATTATTAATAAAATTTAATTAACGTTCGTGTTAAATTTTGATAATTTTATTAATAACATCGACCTAATTTTAATAATAAATATTAAATTCCAAAATATTCTTTACCTATTACCACTGTGTTGTGCGAATAATAATAGAAAAATAAACGCGCCCTTTCCCTTTAATATTCGCATATATCCCTGTTCAATAATACACAATAATATACACGTATATACGCTAGCGACATATTTACGTTGTACGGTCGCTTGTCTGATTACTGCAGTAACATACACACACGATACACACATAACTAATATCGTAATAGGCAGCCGTCGCTTGCCTACGATAAACATATTTTTTTCGTTTTTCTTTTGTTTGCGTGTACGCTACACTAATCGGGTCGGTCGATTGTGGCGTGTTAGCACGTTTGGAACAAAGTAATATTTTTTTTTTGTAAATTGATTAGTAGTGTGTATGAACATATTGAAAGCTAATTTTGGACATTTTAACTTACCGTTTACCCTACAGTCCACATTGATCGAAATTCATATAAATAATAATTTTTGGTATTATTTATATTGAATTTAATAAAAATAATATAAATTTGATATATTTATATATATTTATATTTGTAAATCATTTATTTTGATTTAAATTCTCAAATTCAGTGGAAATTTTGTAAATATTTTTAAACTTTTTCGCAATTTTGTGGATTTTTCGTTATTTTTTCTGGAAAATTAAGCTTTTTCGTATAGTTTATTGGCTATAATTTTGAAAATTTGATCGATTTGTTGCATAATAATTCGTTCCTTTTTGGTTTTTATTCAACCGTTTGTGGTTATTTGATATATTCTTTGGGAATATTTTGGAAATTTGTAGCATTTTTTGGAATTTAGTTGTCATTTGAACAATTTTGGATTGTTTTTCGAACAATTTTCATCCGTTTTCAAATATCATTTCGTATATTTGGATTTTAGCTAATTCGAGCTAATTTGTTAGAAATCGTGGTAAATTTTCGAATTATTATCGATTTTCTAACGAAATCTTGGAAATTTTTGCTGTTTTTTGGGGAAGAAATTTATTTTGTCGTAGCGATTTCAATTTGTTGTCAGCTTTTTATTGGAAAAGCTTTGGTTTCAATTCTAACTAAATAGTTTTTTCTTTTTGATAATTTCTCGTGTTCGTGCGATTAAAAATAAATTGTAATCATGCCTTCTACTCCTCTAAATACCTACATCAGAGTTTCTGACGCTCTAGTCAAAATGTGTGATAAACTTCGGGCTTTGAAGGAAGAAGATGTAGATATCTTTATTTTAGAAATTAGAAGTACGGAATTGAGTAAAAAATGGGCAAACGTGGAAAATTCTTTTGAAAAATGTATTTTCTTTTTGGAATCGTCTGAGGATTCGTGTCAAGAAGATATTGAGTCTGTAGAATCAAAGCAGGAGGTCGTTTATGACATGTATATGGATTGTCTGGCAATGATAAACCGTGCCTTGCACAAACTTCGGCAAGGAAACGTTCAAATAAATCGGGATCCGTCTGATATTCCTCAAGAAGTCCAGACACAGTCTGCACCTCCTAGGGAAGTCCAGGCTAGCGATACTGATTTAAATAAAACGAGCTCGTCCACCCACACTTGTCGAAATGTGGGTACTCAGGCTTCTAGCTCCCCAATATCAAGTATTGGGGATCCTAGAGGTAATTCGAGTTTTAATGGTGAGCCAGACAATTTAGACCTTGTCCATAATTTAGCGTTGCCTCCCTGCGATACTGATGTTTTCGAGGGCGATTTCCTTTCGTGGCCAACATTCAGAGACATTTTTAGCGCGGTATTTATAAACAATTCACGGTTGAGTGATATTGAGCGTCTTTGTCATTTGACGCGAAAAACTAGAGGGGAAGCTCGCGAGATTGTTTCCAAATTCCCCTTAACGAACCGCAGTTTTGGTTTGGCGTGGAAAGCGTTAAAAGCCACATACGATAATCCTCGGTTGTTGATTCATAATCAGTTTCAAATATTATTCGCTCTCCCGGTACTTCAAGTTGAGACAAGTTCGGGTCTAAAACAAATCCAGCGTGGTATCAATGGTTGCTTGTCCGCAATGTCCATTTACGACGTTCGTACGGATAATTGGGATCCGTTCTTAGTTTTTATTTGTCTTCAAAGGCTTCCAAAAATTACACAAACATTGTGGGAGCAAAGTGTTAAAGACAAATCATCTGTTTCGCTTTGGGAAGACCTCGATAGGTTTTTAACGGAACGGATTCAAACACTCATGTGTCTCCATGGTATGCGAGGAAATGATTCGGTTAAGAAATCTAGCACTCAAAAACTACAAACTCATGTGACGAAAACGTACCCATCGCAAAATGTTCCCTCTTCTCCCAAAAATGAGTGTCTCCTCTGTCCTCAACAATCCCATCAACTTTTTGAATGCCCTAGATTCAAAAATATGTCGCTTTCAGCCAGGTTTTCTACCGTTAAACGTCGTAGATTATGCGTCAATTGTTTGCGCAAGGGACATGAGGTAAAAAATTGCATTAGTCGGTATCGGTGTTCGAAATGTAGGCGGACCCATCATACTTTATTGCACAGGAGTGAGTCGGCCCCTAGCAATTCAACTCCTACCGTGTCTTCGGCAAATCGAAACCCTATCAGTCCATCAAATCCTGCCTCTCGGGATCCTTCAGTTCCATCCACGTCATCAGGGGTATCTCGACAAGTATTTCACGCGTCTCAAAATAAATCTGTTCTGTTGGGGACGGCTATGGTAAACATTCTACATTGTGGTGTATCATTTCTCGCTAGGGCCTTAATAGACCCCGCCTCAGAGTCGTCTTTTGTGACCGAGCGTTTGCAGAATAGGTTGAAATTGCCTGTATGTTCAACAAATGCTACTATCTCGGGGGTGAATTGTGCAATTTCGGCCAATTCTCGAAAAGTTTGTCCCCTGAAAATTGGAAGTCCGTGCGATCCCGCCGTTATTTTGGAGACTCGTGCATTGGTTTTACCGTCAATTTCTGGCAATTTACCCTCGTTTACGGTTTCGTCGGATCTAAAATCACAAATGCCAAGTATTCGTCTGGCAGATGTTAATTTGTTTGATTCCCGCCCTGTGGATCTTTTATTGGGAGCCGATTTGTATCCAAAAATTTTGTTGGAAGGTTGCCATTCTATTCTTTCTGGAACTTTGCTTGCTCAAAATTCTGTTTTCGGTTGGCTTGTCACTGGACCTATCCCATCGTCGGAAATTCAGACCTTTGCCACCACAATTGACATTGCAGAAGAGGACTCGCTTAATACAAATTTGTTGCGCTTTTGGGAACT
Source organism: Musca vetustissima (assembly GCF_032173495.1). NCBI lineage: Eukaryota > Metazoa > Arthropoda > Insecta > Diptera > Muscidae > Musca > Musca vetustissima. Next base: position 155,067 of record NW_026876126.1, read on the forward strand.
AGAAGATACTCCAAAACGGAAAATGATGACCCCTTCAGATCGTATCTGTGAGGAAAATTATGTAAAGACCACACGTAGAGACAAGGACGGTAGATATATTGTGACTCTACCATTGCGATCCGAGTTCGGTGTAGACATAACTTTAGGAGAATCTCGCTCTAATGTCCTCAAGCAATACATTCGGAATGAAACCTCCTTAATTAGAAGACCCGACGTCAAAGTTTCTTACGATAAGGTCTTGATCGAGTACTTGGAACTTGACCACATGAAGCCAGTAGATAATTCGTCTTCCAGTAATTCAATTTCTTGTTATTTGCCTCATCATCCGGTAATTAACCCCGAAAAACTAACCACTAAGTTGCGCGTGGTATTTAATGCTTCCAACAAAACTTCTACTGGAATTAGTCTGAACGACGTTTTGCATGTAGGACCTACTTTGCAACTCGACCTAGTACTTTTGATACTTCGTTGGCGGGTGTATAGGTTCGTTTTCAATTCAGACATCACTCAAATGTATCGGCAAATTCGTGTGGACCCTAAACATACACCGCTTCAAAGAATTCTTTATCGGGACTCGCCAAAAAAACCCATTCTTGATTACGAACTGCAAACGGTGACCTTTGGCCTCAATTGTGCGCCTTATTTAGCTATTCGGACACTTCTACAACTCGCTGATGAAACTGAGTCACAATTTCCGCTGGCTGCGAATATTTTGCGCAATTCCATGTATGTGGACGACGTTTTGGCAGGTACTCACGACCTCGAAACAGCATTAAATGCTAGAGACCAATTGATCGGTGCACTATCGTCAGCGAAGTTCGAACTAAGAAAGTGGACGGCCAATGACAAGTCGATTTTGGATTGCTTTCCCCCAGAGCACTTAGTGGATGCTCAAGTTTTGTCGTTCGAGGAAGCTAGTGGTTCAAAGCCTTTAGGTATTCGGTGGAACGCCAGGTTGGACTTATTTTATTTTGAAGTAAGTCCCATTGAAATAAAGGCCAATTACACAAAGCGTGAAGTTCTTTCAGCCATCGCCAAACTTTTTGACCCGGTTGGTTGGTTAAGTCCGGTCATCGTAAGCGCAAAAATTATAATGCAAAAGGTCTGGTTAGATCAAATTGGTTGGGACGATCATCTTTTGCCCGCTACTTATTCGGAGTGGCGTAAATTCGTCAATGCGTATCCTCAGGTAAATTTGATAAAAATTCCTCGTTGGTTTCAGTTTTCCCCGGAATGCACGGCAGAACTTCATGTATTTTCAGATGCCTCGATTAAGGCATACGCGGGGGTAGCTTATATAAGAATAGAGTCGCCAGATAAAAATGTGTTCGTGCATCTTTTATCGAGTAAAACGAAAGTAGCACCCTTAAAATCTATTTCACTCCCACGCCTTGAACTTTGCGGTGCAGTATTGGCCTCCGAAATTTTAAAAATTATTGTAAAGGAAATAAATATAGAATTTCGTCAGGTGTATTGTTGGACGGATTCTACCATTGTATTGTCGTGGTTGAGGAAGACCCCTTCTACTTGGACTACCTTTGTGGCCAATCGAGTCTGTAGGATTCAAGAAAATGTTGGGAATCATAATTGGTATCACGTTAGGTCTGAAGATAACCCGGCAGATCTAGGAAGTCGAGGTCTAGCTCCAGCAGATTTAGCTGATAACCCCCTTTGGTGGCATGGGCCGACATGGCTCAGCCAAGAGAAATCGGAATGGTCTATTCGAGATCTAGCTCCCCTGGGTACTGACATTGAAAAACGCTCGATTCAGTGTCATTTTACTTTCTTTCCATCCTCTTTTGTAGATATTCTGGAGAAGTACTCTTCGTTGCAAAAAGCGCTTCGTGTCTTGGCTTACGGTTTGAGATTCTGTCGTCAGACCCACCCTCGTTATAAAGGTACATATATTTATCCAAATTCTGATATTTCTGCAGAAGAATTAACCGAGGTTCGGAATCGTTTAATATTAACTGCACAAAAGTTGCATTTTGCGGATGAATATAAACACTTAATTGATAAGGTTCCCCTTCCCAGTAAAAGCTCGTTAGCTCCTCTCAATCCATTTGTGGATGAAAAAGGGGTCATGAGAATCAATGGTCGTCTAGCGCGTTCACCATCTCTTTCTTATTCGGAACGCTATCCAATTATTGTACCATATAAAAGTAGGTTTGCAAGACTTTTGATCGAACACATCCACGCGAAATGTCTTCACGGGGATGTCCAACTTATACTTCGTACTCTGAGAATGGAATATTGGATTCCACGGGCTAAACATTTGATCCGGTCTGTAGTACACAGTTGCAAAGTATGCATATTGGAAAAAAAGCGGCATTGTAGTCAAATAATGGCAGCTCTTCCTCCGGAAAGAACCACAATAAATAGGGCCTTCACTACTACAGGTGTAGATTTCGCTGGTCCCTTCGATGTCAAATCATTCACAGGTCGTGCTTGCAGGATTACCAAAGGATATGTTTGTGTATTCGTTTGTTTCTCTACCAAGGCGATTCACTTGGAGGTTGTTTCGGATTTGTCAACGGATAATTTTTTGGCCGCACTTCACCGATTTGTAGCACGTCGTGGGTGTCCAAACTCGATATTTTCTGACAATGGTACGAATTTTGTGGGAGCCTCTCGTGAACTGCGTCGCAATTTTCGAGAATTTATTCGTGAAAGTCGTGATTCCATTTCCGCTGCTTTTGCTACCCGTGGACTTTCATGGCATTTTATTCCAGCTGGTGCTCCACATATGGGTGGACTCTGGGAAGCTGGAGTAAAAAGCTTTAAGCAACACTTTCGAAAGCAAGTTCGAAACGTTCGGCTTACATTTGAAGAATTAGCGACTATATTGGCTAGAATAGAGGCATGTTTGAATTCGCGCCCACTTTGTCCGTTATCAGATAATCCTGACGACTTCGTAGCATTGACCCCAGGTCATTTCTTGATAGGCGCCCCGTTACTAGCTCCTCCTGAACCTGTCGTAATTGACGAATCTATATCGTTTGTGAATAGGTTTCGTAAAGTTCAAGCGCTTGCGCATTTGTTTTGCAGTCGATGGAAGGAGGAATATTTGAAAAATCTGCACATGCGATATAAATGGAAATTTCCAGAACGAGAAATTGAAAAAGGTGATCTTGTTTGTATTCGTCACGAACAGCTTCCACCGACGTCGTGGAAATTAGGCCGAGTAGAAAACGTTTACCCGGGTATTGATGGTCACGTTCGAATTGTCGACGTTCGGACCGCAAACGGCGTTGTAAAGCGGCCTATTTCTAAATTAGTCACTTTGACCGAACAATTAATTTCTTCATCCAACTAAATTCCCATATTTTCCTAGTAATATGGATTCCTCAAATCTCTACAACATCGACATCGTGAGCGAAATCGACGCTCTTTTGGAAAGAGCTGACAGTCTGGGATTGCAGTCTTCGGACGGGGTCGATGCATTGGTGCAACCTATAGCTTCGGTAAAGCTCAATGAATCCGAAACGGAATCCGTTACTGCGGATCCGAAAAATAAAAATTGTTTGTCCGAACCCGTTACTGCGGGTTCCACTAATTCAAACCCAAGTAAGGAATCCGTAACTGCGGGTCCCTCGTTCGCGCCTCCGTGTGATAATTTCGTCGCCAACCGGTCCGAATCCATATCTGTGGGTTCTTCTGCGCCCTTGGACCATGTTCGTATGGTTAATACGGGGAGGTCGTCCGTAACTGCGGGCGATTCGAATGCTCCCCATCGATACAGTTGTCGTATTTGCCAACGCCGGCACTCGTTGAGCGCATGCAATGCATTTCTTGCCATGACGTTGGATTCGCGTCTCAATACTGTGGCCAAATACCGGGACTGTACTCGCTGCCTGGGAAAATGGCACCAAGCCCGAGATTGCCATAGCAGGAAGGCCTGCAATAAATGTGGCGGCGGTCATCACTCATTGTTGCACGATGACCGAAAAGATGTGGCACAAACCTGTCAACCGTTGTTCCGTCCGCGTCAAAGTTCAAGGTCACGTCCGTATCCCATTTCTGTGTCTCGTCCGTATTCAAGGTCCGAATCACGTTCGTCCGAAGATTTCCACAATCTCTGCCGTTCAAATGGTCATTCACTTGGCACTTTGCCGTTACAAACGGTGTCGACAATATCTCCAAGTCTAATAGTGAGACTTCAATGTGTCGGACCGTCCTTCCCAGTACGTGCAGTACTGGATCCATGCTCCATACAGAGTTTAATATGCTCCTCCATGGTAGACAATTTGCAGCTACCCACCTCCAATCTAGACGGAGTGAGACTTGTCCGAGTTTCGGCCACGTCCGTCTACGATTCAACTCAAACCATATCATTTATGGCGAGAGTAACTGATCTTCGGCATGTTTACACGCCAAGAGAAGAAGTGTCCGCACGGGTGAAAGAGGCATTTCTTGGGTTGCCGTTGGCGGACCCTAACTTTTTTAGGCCTAGTCGGGTTGCGTTGGTACTTGGTCCCGATGTTTACGCCAAAATTGTAACTCACCGAGTGCAGGCGTTACCTGGGCTACCTATAGCACAATACACCATATTTGGATGGGTATTATCTGGCGTGTGCTATACGTAGTCCGACAATATGTGTATCCTCTAATTGTTAAGTTTGAATTTATATATAAAAAAAAAAAAGAAATGAAATGAAATAAAATAAAATTGAATTGAATTGAAATGCTCACACACTGCACCGCCTACCATATTATTATATATAACTTTAAGTAACTAGTCGTAAATTGAATATCTGTGTTACAACATTAATAATGTTGCAAGGTGGGCGCCAATGTTTAAGTAAGAATCTATTTTGTATGCATTGTTTGGAAATGCATCCTTTGAACGCTCGTGTTCATTGTGTTTGTTTTGCATACTCATTAAAACTGAATACTCCTTATTGTTACAACATTGAACTGTCAGTTTTCTAATGAGTATTGTTTTGCGCCAATGCCACTTTGCAGCATTGTTGTTATTCTTCTTTGGCTTCTCGTCTCGATCGCTACATCGTAACACAGGTAATCTGTTATTTCTCCCTATCTTCCCCTCCTATTATTTATATTGAAAATATCAATAAAATTCTGAAATCAGAAAACTAAAACGTTCGTGTTTTATTTTCTATATATTTTTCGAAACGCAATTTCGGCGCCTTAACACCAGCCTTATCACACGACTATGAATTTGAATACGAACTTTTACCATTCTTAGTACAAATATTTAGTATATTCCTATTTCTAAAAATATATATGCATATCATTATTTGTGAAATAATTAAGCTACATACTATGTTTCTGATTTTTAATCTATACCGTTTCTGTTGTCATTTAATATTTAGTACCATTTTAGTACTAATTTCAAAAAAGTATGCATAGCGAAGTATTTGTAATAGTTAAATCAACGTAGTACTTTTTATAACCACTTTAGTAATAATTTTTAACAGTAAAAGCCATATACAAAGCTTCCGATTTCTATCTCTATCGGTTCTATTGTAACATAATATTCACAACCTTTTACTACATTTTAGAACTAATTTTCAAAAAATATTTTTGCCCATCGTTCTATTTGTAATATCTTGAGTTAAATACCATTTTCAGATATCTACCCGTATTTGTCCAATTTTAATATAATATTTAGTTATTTTTAGTACCTTAAGTACTAATTTCCAAAAATTGTTCACACATTCCCCTTCGCCTATCATTGACAAAGCTGCATATCAAATTTCAGAGTTCTACTTCCAAACGTTCCGGTGTAATATAGTTTTATTACTTTTTAGTACCATTTTTGTACTAATTTCCAAAATTATTTTTCACAACATCCTAGTTGTAATAACCTAAGCTACATATAAATTTTCAATTTTCCATTTAAATATAATATTTAGTACTTTTTAGTACTAAATTCCAATTTTTTCGCACATGCCCATTGGCTTGTTATTAAAAAAGCTGTATTCCGAATTTCAGAGTTCTACTTCTAACCGTTCCGGCGTAATACAGTTTCAATACATATTAGTACTAATTTCCAACAAATATTTTTGCACGTCGTTCTTGTTTTAGAAGCTTAAGCTACATACAAAGTTTCAGATATGCATCTGTACCGATTACATTCAAATATAATATTTAGTACTTCTTAGTACTAAATTCCAAAATTTTTTCACACATACCACTTCGCTTATCGTAGGCAAAGCTGCATACCAAATTTCAGAGATCTACGTCTAACAATTCAGTTTTTAGTACCTTTTAGTACGAATTTCCAAAAACCCCGCCTTATCACAAGCACCAAACTCAACCTACATGCCGAATTTTAAGTTTCTAGCTTTAGCCGTTTCGTCTGGGCGTTGATGATCAGTCAGTCACTTATAACGCAACTCTTTTATATATAGATTACCCAAATTGATCAATGTTGATCCCCGTGGTATAGCCCCACAAAACGCTAGCCTCCTTATTAGGTAATCTTGATTTCTCACGTCTTTTTCGGAGTTTTCTCCTAGGAACCCCATTAATATTACATGTTTTTATTCAGATTAAGGGGAACCACACATTTTCACTGCACCCGCCATAAAGTTTAGTGTATAAAACCCGCATAGTTTTACTTGTTTTTGACTTAGTTTGTATGGGCGTTCCCTAAAAATTTAAGGACCATTCTATAGCAGTGTGAAGTATGAGTTCATCCAAGAACGGTCGTAGTACCTCGATCTTTGAAGATGAGCAAAATCCAACGAAAGTTGTTTATAGAAGAAGCTATTCGAAGCAAATGTTCACCTCTCTCTTCGGGAAACTAGAAATGTGACTACTGTTTCTCTTGAGAAAGGTAGAAAATTTAATTCTACACAATTTGTTTGGAGCCTTCACAAAAATTTGAAAAATTAACAAGATAAAACGAATTATTAAGCAACATTGCAATGCGAACGCTCAGACATCAGCTCAAAATAGCGCCTCTTTGAATGGCTAACCCAGGGAATTGATAGGTATTCGCCATACAATGCTGGGTGCAAATTATGACAGTCGATATCGAGTGAGTTTTTTTAAGGTACGATTATACCTTCTGTACATGGTATAATAATAGGAGGTAACAGCAAGTGTTGTTGTACAACAAACGATACAACAACCACATGGAAATTTGTTTTTGTAAGTTATACTAGTGTCAACATCATTTGACAGAAGAATGTAAACAAACAAATAAATTATATTTATTTTGAAAATGAAATATTTTCGAATCCTCAAAATAAAATTTGAAAAACATGAATGAAAATCTATCAAATTTATATTTCTGTCGCTTCCACATCCTTCCTATAATTGAGCTATTGCCACTTATATGTGTAACACATATGAAAATGCAGGGAATTGCGAGTTATTCAATGAAGAAAGATTAGGTTCCTCAAACTTTCCCAGCAGGCAGATTGAGTAAATTGAATACGGGAACATATTTAATGAAGAACAATTTCAAATTGTATGCGTTCCCAATTTTCCCGTTGGGTGATTTTTAAAAACATAATTTGTCAAATTAATATTGACACTACTATTACGTTGGAATTAAATCAGCTGGGATTTGCTGTTACCTTTTATAATTGTTCCATGCCTTCTGTATGACAATTTTTGTTATGAAAAGTTATAGACTTTTTCGAGGGTAACCGGTAATCGATCTGTCAAAAATATATTATTCAGAAAAAATAAATCGAAATTATGTATGGGAATCTTTAAATTGTTAAGCGATTTATTAATTTAAACATTTCTTTATATATATGCGTATACAATTGTTCAAACAATTTCATAAACACTGACATTTTTTAAATAACAACTTTCTGCAACTGTTGACAAATACTCTGGATATATTGTTGGTATTTTTATTGTCCTCTTCAGATGCATACATTAATTACGGATTTGTTCTAGATTCGTCTTTTAAAACTACTGTTCTTAAAATTTCCTTTATTCGATGAGATTAATTGTGGCTTTATTATTGTTTATCAATGAATTTTGCCGCAGCTCAATCTTTAGATCCAAGGTGTTGCAATTGTTGTTGTTGTTGCAGCAAAAGAATACATGTCGTTTGTCATTCATCGTCTGGTTCGGCTTCCTCTACCTCCAACTTCAAGAATGCCGCAACTTCAACGCGTTGCGTCCAAAGTGAATTCGGCGATAGACGAGTCGGCTTAGCTGGGCAGTTGAAGAGGTGCCAAGTGTCGTGTGGTCCTAGTCCACATTCAGGACATGTGTTAGGTATCGAGCCGTCAATTCTTGCCCAATATGAATTGAGGCGGTTGCACCATCCTGATCTTAGTTGAGCTAAGACTACTCGTGTTTGCCTCGGCAGCTGCTTCTCCTCTGCTGCGATGGATGGAGTGGTCTCCAATTATGGTATTCACGCGATAGTGCTCTACTGCCTGAGCGATTGCGTTCGTGTGAATACCATTCAGACCTGCTTGATAGGCTTCTTGATCTAGGGATTCACGCTTGTACCTTTGGACCTCTCTCTAGATCATGAAAATCTTTCCTGACGTGCCTGGGCGGAGGAGTCCTGTCCATAAGACTATGGCAGGGATGTTCCCGACGATAGCAACATATAATTGTGACGATGAACGGGTAAGATCTTCGTCTCCTCATGAAGATGATCCACAGGAGTTATTGAGGAGACACCCTGTTGCAGTTCTCAGGGCAGCATTCTGGCAGGTCTGGATATTCTTCCACTGATTATCAATAACATTCGCGAACCACTCTGGCTCCGCATAGCTTACCTCTGACCGGTATATTGTTTTATAAGAGGTCAAAAAGGTTTCTTTGTCAGCGCCCCAAGTGCTGCCGGCTAGCGATTTGAGGACCTTGTTTCTACTTCCCAGCTTATCGCATAAAGCAGTGGCTTGCGCAGACGACTTGAAAAGGCTGTCGAACGTTACTCCAAGTATCTTGGGGTAGTTGGTGATTGGAATCAATTCTACATCGATATTTTCATATTCCTCAGATGGAAGAAATTAACAAGATCGGCTATGTAGACGTTTAGCCTCTCACATATATCATCCGCATACATTACGATCTCCATGCCGTCCGGTGGTTGTGGAATATCAGAAAGATAGATGTTGAACAGTTCCGGAGATATCACCCCTCTTTGGGGAACTCCCTGATTCACTCTACGGGGTTTAGACTTCCCGACTGGCGTCCACACATATAGTTGATTATCCAACGTTTCAAACACGGTCGGAGACTTGTGCTCTTTAAATCTTCGAACTGCTTGGCATGGTTGACGGTATCGAAGGCCTTCGATAGGTCAAGTGCCACCATAACTATTCGGTTGCACGGCCTGTTGTGTTTGAGTCCTCTGCTAATATGTGTGGAAATGGCGTGTAATGCTGTTGTTGTGCTGTGCATCTTACGGAATCCATGTTTGTGTTGAGCAACTAGAAAACTGCTTCTCAACGATGAGAGGAGTAACGCCTCAATTGTCTTCGGTACCGACGACAGGAGTTAAATCGGCTTGTACGATTCACCCCTGCTGGCATCCTTGCCAGGCTTCAGTAGCGGGACCACCCTGCCTATTTTCCAGGCTTCAGGAACTATGTGGATGGTTAACGACATGTTGAGGGTTGATGTTAAGTACTCAACTCCGGGTTCATTCAGCAGCTTAAGCATTACCATGGAAATTCCGTCCGGGTCCAACGCTTTGGGTGACTTAGCGTTATTAATGACATCTGCAACGTCCTCCTTCGTAAATTGTGGTTGTTCCTCCTCAGCTCGGAGTGCCCTTATGCGACGTAGGATCCTCCTTTTCGCCCTGTCACTCTTGGGGTTGCCGGTTAAAATAACACGCACACCTCTTCGGGTCTGCCACAGTTACGTCATTAAATGTAACAGCCGTCCTGTCATTCTTTCTTCCAGGATTGGAGGGTGACTTAACCGTTGCCCACAATTTACTTGTCCCGGTGGTAATGCTGCATTGCTTCAGGTGGTCTAGCCACTTTTTCCTTTTGTGCTCGCATACTAATCTGTTGACTTCAAGGGTAAGATCTCGCACCCTTGGGTCATCAGGAGTAGTACGACGGAGTTCATCACGCTCATTAGGCAATATCGTTGTTTATGCTGGGAAGTTAGGTCTTACTTCGGGTATTCGAAAGCGAGCGGCAGCAGTAGCGGTGATTTTCCGGAAATTACTCTCAGCTACCCGTGGATCTCAGGGAATGGGCAGCTCTCTGAAGCGGTGATTGGTAAATTCTCTGAAGCCAGGCTAATCAGCTTTCCCATGGTTCATAGCTTTCAGAGGTTATGAAGGAAGGTGGTCTGAGCCGAGTGAAATAACGGGTTGCCAGGTTACGTCATTTATCAGACCTGATGCCACAATGGTGATGTCTGGCGAACTGTGGCAATCTCCTCTTATCTTCGTCGGGGCATCCTCATTAACCGTGCAAAATGTTGAGCTATCAATTTGCTCAGCCAGCGCTGTACCCCTCTGGTCATTACCTAGGACGGAATGCCACAACTCATGGTGGGCATTGAAATCCCCTGGTACCAGGCGGTTATTACCTGTTAAAAGCGGACTGATATCCGGTAAATAACGCGATGGTTTTATGTACCCACGGCGGCTAGTCCTATGTACCGGATTGACTCGGAGATGGACTCCGCCCAGAGGCTGCCACTTCAACAACTGCAATTGTTGGTAGTGCGTTCTGATGTTTGATTTGTACAAACATAACATTTATTGTGGGATATAACCTATTTGAACACATCCAAAGAGGTTGATGGTAATATATTTACAGCCCAATAATTGTAAAGCTTAATGTCTTCTGATTAAGTAAAGATTTTTCTTTCTTTTCATTACAAAATCGAACATAAGAGAAATCTGCCAAATCTTCGATTACATCCCCGAATTCTATCAATGAACAATATATTGAAATCTATCAAATATAAAATTACAAATTTAATTACTTCCTTTGTATTGTTTTATATTTCTGTGCTGTTGTAGTTGTTTTGTTATTCTGTAAAGAAATATAATTTCTTTATTTAACATATGAATAGATTTATTCAATAAATTTCTAATCAATTGATTCTTTTGTGTTTTTTTTTTTTTTTTTTTTTGTATAACCAGCTATTTATATTTCTATCGGTTAGAATATATTTGTTTAATGGGATGTGTATCTGCGGCTGCACAAGTAAAATTATTATTATATATTTATTTTTTTCTTTGATACGATATCAAACGATATCAGAAATTCTATGCTTCAAATATAGATTGCCTTCCTTATGCAATAATAAATAAAAGTTAGTTTTATTTTATCAAACTGCAACCACAATAACAATAACAATAACAATAACAATAACAACAACAACAATAACTGAATAAATGAACTGAAGTAAATTATTCATAGTCAAGTGCAATATGAGGTAAACAGACATATGAATGTATGTATCCGTCATGGGTCTCCTTGTTTTGTGAGAATAAAATGAAAAATAATTTTGTTTTATTTTATTTTCTTTCTTTTTTTGTTATACAGCATCAGATATCAAAATTTAATGTCCGAATAAAAATTCAAGTCGTAAACATAATATAAAAGCAGATTGCAACAAATGTTACTTATGTAGATTACAATGATATCTATATTATTTGCACAGTACGACCTGTTTAAAAATAAGAGATCACAGGGTCAAAATTTACAATTCAAAATTTTCAGCGTCATTATGTCCGTCCAACTATAGGAATCATTCTTTGAAATGTCCTAACCCATTCTCAGTTTAGAATGTTGGAGTCTTTAATTTTGTTTAGAATGTTGGAGTCTTAAATTTCCGAAGTTCTCAGCGATTTAATTTTAATTTTTCTCCTCCAGTGTTTTATACCATCCACTGTAACTATATTACACTTAAAACTGAATGTAAGCAATTTTACTGATATATAAAATGTATTCCAATATTAAATTTATTGAATTCGTTTCGTTTTAGCAAATACACAAGTGGCATTTAATAAAGACAAATCATGAAGAAATTCACCAAGTGGGTCCCATTGGAAAGGAAATAAGGCAACACATAATAATGGCAAACATAAATACACATTGGTTCTACATGCGTACGTACATATCTATTTAGATTAGCTTTTTCTATTGAATTCTACATTTAAAGTTTTGCAAGTGCAATCACAACTATATATCCATTTGTATAATTTTATATGTGTCCACTTAATACAATTTATATTCATCGAGGTATAAAAGTCACACTGGACCCACTTAATAGTTTTCCAAGTTGACATTTATAAATTTTATTTGTATTTGTATAAATGCGTACATGCTTGTAATACAAAAGGTATTGCAACAATGTTGCATGGCTGGCGTGCAGCATCTGCATGATAGCAATCTTCAAAAAATAAAAGAAGTGAAATTCTACTTTATTATGGTACAAATTGGAATATACATTCATTTTCATGGAATAAAAAAAAATAATAATCCGCCTCACTATTTCAACTTTACTAAATTTTTCTGGATGAATAAATTTTGGATGTTTATAAATAAAAAAACAATCGGGATTATTTTTCTTGAGCAATAAATTTACACAAATGAAATCATAAATCATCAGCATATCTAAAGGTCATCATCGAAGAGACCCGAGTGATTACTACAACACAAATCAATCGAATATAACAAAATAAATTGACGTATGTAAATTAAAAGTGTGCCAGTTTAAAAACTAGAATCCTACGCATGCCTCGATATTCTCCCAAGATGAAGTTTCAATAAGCCATCCTAATATTATGAGCACCATTATTTTTATTCCCTTGTGTGTAAGCGTTTGTGGCATATAGACAGAAAATAAAGAAAAGTACAAAAAATATATGAAAGGCAAAAGACAGACCAGAATACAAAAGAAGTAATTTTTATATAACATGGATATGTACATTAGAGTGGGTTGATAAGACTTTGCACTGTAAATTATGAAACCATTATAGAAAATTTAAAATTATGCAGAGAGAGATTATCATGGAAGTCTTATAAAGTATATTAATTACAGGGCATTATGTATTTATGCATATGTTTGTAACAAGCAAAGGAATCGAGGCCAATGGTTCAGATTTAGATATAGCTCCCATATATAGTTTCCTCCGATTTTATGTACATGGTTTTGTCCGATTGAGATGTTTGTCCGACTGAGACAAAATTTTGCATAGCGTATTGAAGTTCCTACAGCTTGACATCCGTATTGAATTTACGGCCGATTGACGTCTGTGAAGTTTGTTGAAATCAGTTCAAACATATTTTCGATTTTATGTAAATGGGGCACCACACTACCAATATTTGTCCGATTAAGACAAAATTTTGCACAGAGTACTGAATTAGGTCCTGATTGATGTATGTGAAGTTTAATTGGAATCGGTTCAGACGTAGATATAGCTCCGTCCGATTTTAAGTAAATGTAGCACCACACTGCCAAAGTTTATCCGATTGAGACAAAACTTTCCATAGCGTATTGAAGTTACTATAGGATGACATCCGTGAAGTTTTGTTGAAATAGGTTTCCATTTAGATATCGCTCCCATATATATTTTCGTCCTACTTTATGTAAATGATATCTATGTTTGCTATATTCAGGAAATTTCCCATATATATTTTATCTATAGGATATTGTACAATACCTTAATGGTATATATGGTTAGGTTAGATTGAAAAATAGGTTGCTCAATATGATACACCTGTAAGTAGCCTGTTGTGCGCTCTAGAGAAGGAATAAATTTAGAAAAAGTCATCTTTCGATTTGATTGTCATCAACTTTTAGGAATTATGTTTTGTTTGTGAAGTTCTTTAGTTTTTTTCATTCACAGCCCCTAACGTTGGCAATTTTAAGAAAAGTGTTATTAGATATATTTCCTAAGAATTGTTTTCGGAAGCTTGAAAAGGCTGTTCTAACGTTTTGCTGTTCTCCACATGCTCTACACCAGTTTCTTCCCTCACAACCATTCTTGGGTAAGTGGATCGGCAGCCTGTTATGTCCTGTCAGAATACTGGTCAGTCTTCTGATTTCCTTTTTGTTAAGCATTAAGATTTGCTTGGTCTTATCCTAATTTGTTGCACTAAAATGTTTGGCATTATTTACATCTTTTGTAGGTCGGTCGGTTTGCACTTCTGGCGAGTATATTTGCTATCTTGTTTCCTAATATTCCTATGTGACTCAGTACCCATATGACACAATTATTAATGATTTTTATACATTCTAATAGAGTTTAGGATTTAACTATTTTAGACGTTATTGTTTCTATGTCTTATTTACTATCTGTATTTATAAAATTCTGACCAGAGTTTGTAGTTAACCATTTCAGACATTCCATTATAGCCTGAACCTTCACATATAGTATTGTATTGTGATCTGGCAGGAGAAGTGAAATTTCCGTTTTAGGTGCTTCAATGAAAAAAATCCCAGCTTTCCTGCTAGCTGGGATCCTGTAACAACAGTTACCAGGGGGCAAATTTACCAGTGTTCCGCGATCCCATGAGTCTCTGTCTGGTTTTATACTTACACATGTTGTAACTACTCTTATTTCAAGTATTCGGTCCAACTCAAAACTACTAATACAGTATTCGTTGTGGCCTATACTATATGTTGCTGCTGTCTATAGTATCCGGTATCGATCCACTAGTTGATAGCTTCAAGTCTGAAAGATTTGTCACATTAGTTTTCCAGCACACTGTTTTCGTCGATCACTGCTAAGCAGAGATCGTCTCTGTTGCTCCTCCCGGATTAGTTATTTTTGAGTAACCGGATTCCACAGAATATTCGGATGTCTTATTGATATTAGAGCCGACATCGTCACCCTCAGTCAATGGATTTTGGCAGTTTCCTCTGATTTTAAGTAGGATATGCCTTCTCTTGCTATTAACCCACGAAGAGCCCTTTTTGCGGGTTTGGTGTTCTTCCGAGGAAGTGAAGGGGCCGTTATCCTTCTGAGCATTGAATTTTGTTGCTCCGGTTCATTCTGGCTATACTTCGCTTTAGTGCCCCAGATAACTGTTTCTGTCTTGTAGTGAGCTTGGCGATGTCCTTGCTCACTTCCTCAACCATCTTATCAGCCTCCACGCTCCTTCGGCGGTCAGACTCAGAATTGGAGTTAGAGCCCACTCCTGTCTCAGAAGGTGGGGGAACATGTTTCTCTTGGCCTGTGGTCCTTAAACTCAGATCCAATTTTGTTCGTGTTTGTAGCTGTACCCTCGCCTACAGGGTACAGCTACAAACACGAAAATATTTTGATTACATCGCCACACTTCTCAAACACATTCGCTATATTATAGTTCATCATCGTACTTATATAGCATATGTAAATCGAAACACAATCGACATCCCATTCTTATATACCCACCATTATATACATATATACATATTTATCTGTTTTCTTCATTCTGTCTGTCTGTATGTCGGTATATTTAAAACCCATAGTTAACAAAACGCAAATAATGAATATTTATTACTGAGAATGAAATATTATCAAATTACATAATTGCTATGTTTGTTGCTGATTGTCATTGTTGTTACTGCTGCTGCTACTGCTCCGACGATACTGTTGGAGGTTTTGTACTTTGTATGCTGTGAGAGATGTGGCAGCCACAAACTGCGTGCAACGTGGTTACGTTCTGGTACCGGAACACAAGAAAGAACGAACGAAAGGTCGGACGGATGAAAAAGCGAATACCATTCACTGGCGAACATCGAATCAGTCAGAGGAAAATAAACCACACAATCGAAACCACAGACGCCAAAAGGACCCCATATTCATCGGCGACAACAAAAGCAATTAATTCTTCATATTTGTTGTGTTGTGAGCGCAATGAACAAGAGATTTAATAGAAGAAGCAACATTTTATGCGAATTTCTTTTGTTGTTGTTGTGTTTGCCTTTCTTGTTCTTCCTTTGATGTACAATAAAGTTGCATTAAAAAAGGGGGACACTGAATTGTTCAGTGGTGCTTGGCAGGCCATTTCCAGGGATTGATTGATTAAATGAGGATAATAACACGTAACTCTGACATTTTGTTGTTAATCAGAAGCTTTATTTGTTGAATGTTTTTTTTTTGTTATTGTATATTGAATGCATTGAAGAGCTGGGAAGAATGTCAAAAGAGAACGTGAAGCCATTTAACGAACGTAGATGAATGTAGTTGAGTTTTTTTTTAATTTCTCAATAATAAATGTACAGTGTTTTAAAAGTTTTTTAGTCAATGAAAATTTAAGGAATATTGGCGTCAATTTTCTTTACAACTTTTTTCTCTATTAAGGGAACCCCACCCATTCTCGATTTTAATTTTTCAAGATTTTCAATGGGCTGGTATATCAATACCAATGCTTGTTAAGGTTTGTAACTTTGCACTTATATATTAAAAGATTTAAACGAGAAGAAAAATAATTTACAAAAAATGTTTGTTGTTGTTTTCTTGTTGTTTTTTGTAATTACAGAAAAGTCCTTATTTTTGATGGCGGGCATGATAACTCTTCACTGGGACATCGGAATCCGAAAATTCCAACGGTGTTAGAAAGAGTACATGACTGGCCCTCGTATGAACTAGGATTATTGACTTCACTCTAAAATTAACAAAATGGGGGACCTTTGAAAAAATATTTTTGGAAAATCGCCGATTTTTGACCACAAACTAAGTTAAAAAATAAGGAAGATCTTCACCGATTGGCTTTATCCTAGTACATACGATAGCTATACACTTACAGAGAAACGTGTAAAAATTTGGAATCGATTGGGTTATTAGTGTTTGAGTTATCGTGTCCGCCATTCGCAAAAGAGAAAACGCGTTTAAAGTTTGAGAAGCCCTTTAGCCGTCACTTGATGCTGACACAATAAATCGGCTATATCTTCAGGAGTACTTGATATTTTCGCTTGAAATTTTGTAGGGACATTCTTGAATTAGTGTAGATTCGAATTAAATCAAAAAAATTTTTGACCCCGAGAATGGGGGGGTTCCCTTAAACAACCAGAAGACAAATTGCAAAATACGTATGTGGAGTTTTGTTTTAAGTACACCCATGCCCACCCATGACTTTTACAATACAAAACTGCATCGATGGTCCTAGATATTTGCTTGAAAAACATACATGGTGGAGACCAGTTCACAGTGTATCCAAGAAGAGGTGCTTATATGAACTATAATTACGTATGTAATCGGATATGGCGGTTATACTAACATATTTACAAAGGTCTACTTATTCTAATAGTGTTTTAACCACTACCAAAAAGTGGAATGTCTCCAACATTTCGGTATTTTAGGGAGTTTTGTAATTTGGTACTCTGGGTTCTTAGAGAGTAAAAAATATTTTAGCAGAAAAGTTTCTATATATGTCCTATAAGAGGGTCCCGCCCCATTTTCAGTTCTTTTGATGTTTCAGCAGTATCTTCCAACCGAGGCGGTTATGATTCAGCATTCCGGGTTCTCGGAGGTTGAAACAAGTCTTTGCAGATTATATTCAATACTTTTGCCAACCGAAATGGTTGTAATTTGGCATTCCGTGTTCTTGAATGGTAAAAATATTTTTGCTCAAAATGTTCAGGATTAAGTCATATATGATGTAAATTGTATTTTGGGTTATGGTATGAATCCAAAATCACTATCTGCATATCGAGCCATATTCACCATAAAAACGTAACCCTCAATTTGAAATTTTACAGGAGATGGTTTTGTTTTAATAAATTCAGTTTTAAAAAAGCTGTTATTTTGAAATTAGAATTATATTTTAAAACAAAACTAGTTTGTAACAAAACTATAGTTCTATATTTTAAAATAATAGCTTTATTAAATCTGAATTTATTAAAACAAAACCTTCTACTGTAAAATTTCAAATTGAGGGTTACGTTTTTTTGGCGAATATGGCACGATATATTCAATCTGCCGCCATTTTGCCTTTTCCTAAATAATTATTATATAAATATTCACTTCCATCGCCCACTCTTCGACAAAGTGATGCGAATTATTGTTTATTGCAATTTTTGGTTAATCTCTGATGTAGACAGCAGACGTGTTGTAAATTAAGCTCATCTCACTTTTGTGTGTCACTGTTATGAAACTTATGTGGCCTAATCGCCAATTTGTTAGGTTTTATTTCACAAATATTGTAATATTTTGCTTAGTTGGCTATTATTTTTCCTATCAAAATATTGCCCGCTGGCTAGACAAATCATAAATCTTTTGCAATTATCAGACAATGCGACAGTTTAGGATATCTGTTTTGGGCGATGCGGGTGAGAAATTGTCTGCACGAGTTGACATAATTCAGCCGCAACAAAAATAGCAATAACAAAAAATGGTAGTTTCATCCACAAAAAAAGTGGGAATTATATAATTTTCATATGACAAAATTAGTAGCACACAGGCAATCACCGAACACATAGGCACACAATGGTGAAATGCACACCAACAACGAGTCGGCCACTCTCGTTTTCGATCGAAAATTTTGGCCTTTGATTCGTGGCAATGCGTAATGACATTCAAACTAGTCCCTAATAAATCATACTTAAAATATTATTTGTTGCTTTTTTGGTATCATATTTGTTTGATTTTTTTCTGGCTTAAAGCATTTGCGATAATGAACAAAGAATGGACTATTTTGTCTCCCTTTTTTGCGTTTACAGTTAGTTTTTTTTTATTATTATTATTTTTTTGTATTCCTGCCACATTGCTCGTGTTGAACATTTAACAGCATTTTGCTTCAAGGACAAACAAACCATTTCGAAAAGTGACCTCATTTATTAAAGGGAAAACCCAAAAAATGCTTAAGTTAAATGGATGAGTAAGGAAGGTTAACTTGGATAAAATAATACCAAAAATATTCTTTATTTGTAACGAAAAAAAAAGAAATTAATAAAGAAGAAGTATAAAGGCGGATTATCTTACATCACTACTTTCTAGGATAGTTGGTAAATTTTCCTGGGGTATTCAGTGATGTTCTGACGATCGACCAGGCCTACTTATAATAAATAACATATCTTTCGTACCATCATGTTAACAAACAGACAGACGAAAATATACAACGGTTATACCTACATCTGAATATATTTTACAAAATCCAATAACCTTATTTTAATTTCAATTTGGTAGTTTTGGATAAATTCGTCATATTCGGAAAAATTTTAGATTTATGATGAAAATATATAAGGAAGCTATATCTAAACCTGAACCGATTTCAATCTAATACGTTAAGCAATATTTTATGTTAGGCGAAAAGACATAGTTTCCTCGGTACGCCATTAATGTCCAAATGTGTGATGGTGTTGTTTTATTGATTTTATCCCAAGAGAAAATTTTTAGATCTAATTAAGAGGAAAACTATTGCTTAAGAGAGAAAAGCAATATTTCGATTAGTTCACGAGATATAGACTCAATAATAAGTACGTATTATTCGAAAATTGTGCTAAAATCCACCCCAGTCGAATATTTTAAAAATTAATTTAAAAAAATCCTTAGCTAATAATGGAAAACCCAGCTAGGGATTTTCTTCCACCATCACAAGCTTCAAGATTTTGGGGGTCTCGATTGGTTCAAGATTTTAAAGTTGAAAAATGTGTCACTGTGTAATAGGGCAAAATTATAATTTTTAGTGGAGAAATTTGGTATCTAATATTACTCCAATGTGCCAAATTTCGGTTAAAAAACCAGCTCAAGAGCCCCAAAGTACCGAAAATTGTAGGTCTATGCCCAAACGTTTCCCGATATAGCCTATCTTTGAATTTGACCTGCCTGCCAGACAAAACACAACTCAATGCAAAATTTTCCAGACAGACAGATAGACGGCCATGTTTAAATCGTTTTACAAACGGAAAAACAAACTTAATATACCCTCCATACTATGGTGGGGGGTATAAAAATGCAAAAACAAAATCCTATACGGACATTTGTTGTAAGGACCTTTCAATAAATTTACAATCTATTCAAAATACTGAAAATGTTATGTAAGATTTACCCTACAAATTATTATTATTCGGAAATGTAAGTTAAATTAGTCGGAAATATAAAGATAAAGCACTACATTTTTTTTTTTGTTATATCCAAAAGAAAATTCGAATTTAAATTCCGCAACCGAAACTAACAAGGAACAGATATATGCAGGCTGTAGATTTTCTACTAAACGGCTGACAAAAATATCAGACCAAAATATCGGAATGTGTGTATGGGGGACAACACGTGGACCTTATTTGGTGAGAAGATTTAGTATCCAGTGAGAACCAACAATATCCAATTCTCCAAATACGCATAATTGCTGGATTTTTAAATTTATACCATTTATACAATATATTTGTTACCAGAATCGTTATTAATAGAGCCTTTAGTTGTTGGTTTTACATTGGAGCACAAAACAGCGAAAATGTTCAATAAAAAACTCTCCTTCACAAAATTCCCACCCCCAATATTACTTTATTAAATAAAACCTACTTAGTCCCTAGACTATTCTTTATTATTTTTTATTTCTTTATCGACGATTTCAATGAAAAGCATTCTTCAAATATGCAGCCAATATCGACATAATGTTTATTATCCCATGCAGTTTTATCAAAACCAAAAGATATGCCACATAGGGTATGTTCTCCTATGGTAAGTAAATATTGTACACGTGGCTAAAATATCCAACTTATCATCACCATCATGATCAACGAACTCATAATCGTCATCATTATTACTTTTATGGCCAGCGTCGTTCAAGTCAAAACCAAAGTATCCTCATCCAAGATTTGCCAGCCGTCCTGCGACCAACCGACCGACCCCATCGAATATTATTTATATTCTTTTGTATGACAGTGGCAAAATAGTTACACTTTTGTATTCATAAAATATGGAATGGGACACAGAACAGATAAACAATTCCAGAACAAACAAAATTCTTTTCGTAATCAAATGCAATCGAGAAAATATTTTATACAATTTTCGGTTTGTGGTTAGCTGGTAGAGGAGAGGAATACCTTTTGATAAATTTGATTTGTTTGATTTTGAATTTGCTCTCTGTGTAAGATTGGTATTATAATAAAAATTGTAATAGAAAATTGCCTAAACGAAGGGGATGATATTATTTACCTAGGTATTGTAATATTGCGTCCCCTTCAATGTAGACATATAAATATCACAACATTATTGATTTATTGTGTTTGAGGTCTTTGAACTAAACACCCTAACCACAATGGTCTTCTATTCTATTTGAAAATATTTCTTATACATAATCAGTAATTGTTACATTTGGATTCCGTATTCAAATCGATCACGTCCCATAATCCGGCTTGTCATCAATGCTGATGAGAACGTATTTGATGTGAACACGTGTCTCAAAAAAAAAAATAGAATAGAATATTTTTCAAGAGGTTTGGGTTCACAAGTTATTGGTTATTTGACAACGAGTTAAAATAAAGTTTAAAGACAACAACAACAATGATTTTACATGTGCCAACGAAGGATTTATAGAATTAGATGGGTCACATAAAAATATGTCAATTTGATGAAAGTTAATGCCATCATGCTACATGAAAATTAGATTTTGAATATACGAGGAATACTAGACATATATTTCTATGGTCTAATAATGCACACTCGAATATTTATAACTATCAACATTTATAACCAGGGATGGTCCGTGCAGGAATTTTTAGGTTTTCGACTGTCAAAAAGGTGTAAACGTCGAAAACGTCATATACCTGTATAAAATCTAATAAATGTAGTAAACGTCATTTATTTGAATATCATTACCATATATGGGTATTTTGTAGAATATATATCATTATACCCTTCACCACTCTGTGGTACAGGGTATTATGTCTTTGTGCATATGTTTGTAACAGGCAAAAGGAAGCGAGATAGACACATGGTTCCTTTTGAGAATATGCATAGAATCCATATATAGTTTCGTCCGATTTCATCTAAATGGTGTACCAAAGTTTATATATATACCTTTCGATATGCACGAAATTTGATATAACGTACTGAATTGGCGCTAGAGTGATGTCTGCCAAATTTCGTGAAAATCGGTCCAGATTTAGATATAGCTCCCATATATAGTTTCGTCCGATTTACTGTAAATGGTGTACCAAAGTCCCTATATATCTTTCGATTTGCACGAAATTTGGTATAACGTACTGAATTGGGCCTAGAGTGATGTCCGCCAAATTTCGTGAAAATCGGTCAAGATTTAGGTATAGCTCCCATATATAGTTTCGTCCGATTTCATGTAAATGGTGCACCAAAATCCCTATATATCTTTAGAATGGCACGAAATTTGACATAACGTACTGAATTGAGCCTAGAATGATGTCTGCCAAGTTTCGAGAAAATCGGTATAGATTTAGATATAGCTCCCATATATAGTTTCGTCCGATTTCATGTAAATGCTGCACCAAAGTCCCTGTATATCTTCCGATTTTCACGAAATTTGGTATAACGTACTGAATTGAGCCTAGAATGATGTCCGGTATGTTTCGTGAAGATCGGCCCAGATTTAGATATAGCTCCCATATATAGTTTCGTCCGATTTCATGTTAATGGTGCACCAAAGTCCCATATATCTTTCGATTTGCACGAAATTTGACATAACATACTGAATTGATGCTGGAATGATGTGTGCTGAGTTTCGTGAAAATCGATTCAGATTTCGATATATATATTTTCGTCCGATTTAATCTAAATAATGTACCAAGTTCCTACGTTGCATAGCGTTTTAAATTTAATCCAGATTAATGTGTGCCAAGTTTAGTGAAAATCGGTTGAGATTTAGTTGTAGCTCCCTTATATTATAGATTGATTTTAAGTAATTGACGCACCAAGGAACCAATATATGGCTGATAAGAACAAAACGTACTGAAATCGGTATAGCCTAACCTGTGAAAAGTTTCGTTGAAATCGGTTCATATTTGGATATAGCATCCATATATAAGTAAATTGTGCATCAAACTTCTCATATTTGTTAGATTGACATCAAATTTTGCACAACGTACAAAACGGAGTATAGAATAAGGTAGTTGGTTTTTTTAAAAGTACAGACATAGCCTTTAGATACTTGTTTGAAGTCGATTTACATACTTTTGTTCCATTGTAACAAACGAATGACATGCTGATGGATAGATCTAGGTCGTTTCACATTTAGATAAATATCACATATTTTATTTCATAATATTTCATGATAATAGTCCAGTTTAATATACCCATAGTGGTGAAGGGTATCATATAGTCGGCCCCGACCGACTTTACTACTTTCCTTACTGGTTTTTATATATATCTGACTATTCCGTACTGGAACTGATAAACAATTCCAAACTTTTTGTAGAAGAAAATTTTGAAATTTGACATGAATTTGAGTAAAGCATACGTAATTTCATAATGGAAATAGCTATTTTGTCAAAAACCTAATGGTTTTGGGTAGGTTTCCGACGTTTCTGACGTATGTATTATATGTCGGAAATGTAGGTCATTTACGTCACTGTTTCTGACGGACCATCTCTGTTTATAACGTTCTCCATAAGGCAGAGTGTATATAAAATTTGTCATTTCGTTTGCAGCACTTTGAAATATTAATGAGAAACGTCATAAGGTATATAGGTTCTTGATCAGAATCAAAATCTATGTTGATGGTCAGTTTCTCCTAGAATGTTCGTTTTTACCACTTGGTCCACTAGTAGGGAGTTTGGAAATGTATTTGTATGTAATTATACTCTTCACTACACTGTGGTACAGCGTATTATGTCTTTGTGCATAGAGTACTGTGTTAAGTCCAGATTGATGTCTGCGAATTTTAAAATCGGTCCAGATTTAGACAAAGGTAAATGGTGCAGGGAATGTCGAATTGAGGCAAAATTTTGTGAAGTGTATTGCAATTAACGTACCTAAAGTTTTCAGTGTTAAATATAGCTTGCTACAATCTATCAAGGTTTGTCCAATTGAGACAAAACCTTGCAGAGCGTATTACATTAGTACAGCTTGACTTACCTGAAGTTTTCTTGAAATCGGTTCTGATTTAGACATAGCTCCCATGTATAGTTTCGTCTGATTTGATGTATATGGTGCACCAAATCGGTTCAGATATAGTTTCGTCACATTTTATGTAAATGGTGCACCGAAGAGCCTTCGATTTACACGAAATTTTGGAGGGTACAAAATTGAGTTTACGGTGATGTGTATTACAGTTGCAAAAATCGGTTTTAGATACATCTCCCATATATATTTTCGTCAGATTTTATGTAAATAGTATATATACACAAGATAAAATTGTGGAAAGCCATTATGCTGCAGCATTAGGTCCAGATTTACATATAGCTCCCATAGATGGTACACCAAATATCCAAGTCTGCCCAATTGACAATTAATTTTTCATTGATTTCAGAATTTTATGTGTAGGGTTTTTATTATTGGTTGAAATATATAATCTCCCTATCAAAAATGTCAATATAGGCCCATGAACCCATTATTCGGTATTTTAAGAGATTTGGTCACGTTTTCCAACCTAATTTGATTCTTCAGGATCTCATGGGGTGTTAAAGCTTTCTTCCATCATTCTATATTAACCAGTGAGCAGAGATGCGGATCTTTATTCCGAGTCTGTATAATATTTCCTGATATTTGAACGACAAGAGGTCAAGAGGTCCTCAGCGGTAGCTTTTCCGAATCATGCTTTTGCGGAGTAAACAGTTACTTCATAAGCTTCAAATTTTGATATTTTACACACAAATCTTTGGTTTGGTTATGATTGTGGCGTCTGGAGTGTCCAGAAGACCAGACACAAATAAAGTTTTTGAAAATATGATCGAAAAATATTGTCGTCGTCGTTGACTATAACCGGAACCTTTTACAACATTTTCTAGGCACCAACATTACATTGCCGCCCTCTAGTGTGGTATCATAGGCAGATCCCTGTATATGTTTACGTATAACAAGTAGTAAAGTCTGACTAGACCAACTATATGATACCCTTCACCACTTTGGGTATATTCTATATATGTATCTTAACAGACATCGTCTTTTCGATGGAACATTGACATGAAATTGAACGAACTTTATCTATAAGAAAACCGACTAACGTCAATCCCAACCAGTGTTGTCAATTTAGCACTTTTAGTGCTAGATTTAGCACTTTTTAAACTCGTTTAGCACCAAAAAAATTGATCTAGCACCTAGCATCTTTTTTTAGCATTTTTTTTATTTTTTTCTAGATATTTTCAAAAATTTCCGTCTATTTGGTTTTATACCAAAAAATTTGCCGTTTTTTCGATTCCACATAGAACTATTAAATTTTCGACCTGGCCGAACTTGTTATAAACACCACCCTGCACCACGTGGTGTTTATTAAAATGTTCTTAAAACATAGTTCGGTACCCCATATGGTGTCTGTGACAGTGTCTATTATTAGGTTTTTAATTTGGGAAAATGAAAAAAAAACAATCATGAGCCTAAATTATAAATTTTCTGGAATGTCAAATTATAGCCACTTCACAGTAGCAAAAATGGGTCACGTCCCACTTTATATGGGAGTTATGTCAAAAAATGGACCTATTTCGAAAAATTTCGCCAAATATATTTTTTAAATTACAGCCACCCAAGTCAGGATAAGTGTTTTAAACTTTAAAAGTGTGCGAATAGGACGGAAATTTTATATGGAGTATATGATCAAATATAGAAATTGTCCGCATAAATATTTTCTACCCTAACAGAGCCCATAGAATACGGCTAAACCCCTCAAAATTCCCAAAATAGGTCGGTACTTTAAGCCAGCCTCCGAAGCATACGCGCATTGTGATATAACAATCAATTCTATTAAAAAGAAAGCTACCCCAAAACACGGCCCAACATTGATAATTCTTGGTATGGAGATTTCCTGCCTAATGAGAATCCAAAATATCAAATTGAAACCACTTCTGTTGAATAACGTGCCGAATAATTGAGGTGTCGCTCTATACCAAAAGGTGGACCCATATTGATAATGTTTTGTAGGCAGATTCAGCCTTATGGCTAATTATAACCTCATTAGCCATAAGGCTGAATCTGCCTTTGATACGGTGAAAATGTGCCCTTATCGAAATATTGGTTTTAGACCCCATGTTTCTTTGGACCAAATCCGTTTCAGAAAAATTGGAGTCGATTTATGCATGTCCGTCCGTCTGTCTGGCTGGTGCGCACGATAACTCTCCAAGGTAATAATCAATTTCATCCAAACTTTGCACTTAATGTGTCTTCCAAACTTTGCACTTAATATGTCTTCCAAACTTCTGGTACCTCCCTCACAAAATGGTCAAAATTATGCTAAAAATTAATTTCATAATAACATGAAACCGGACCATCCGATTTTAACGAAACTTTGTACAACCTATTATCTAGTAGGAAGATGGGACCCATTGGTCCACTCCTTCTGGTACCTCCCCCACAGAGGGTCAAAATTTTCAATATTTTTAAATCCAATATCAGGCTAATGGAATGTCCGATCTGAATCAAACTTTGCACAACCTATTACCTCTACCAAGCCTAGATCAAGTTTAAAGATGGGGTTCTAATGTACCAATTTTGTTTAGTTGGAGTCCCTGGACCACGAAAATACCTTTATACCTTCCCCGTACTTTAATAAAACTTATATGGCTTGATATCATAATTTCATCGTACAGTCCAAAGAAAAATAAATTTTGTCATTTTATGCGTAATTTTTCACATTTCAACCGCTGTTACTCAGCCAATCCTCAACCGGGAAAGGAAAAATTGTACTCTTCGAAAGAAAAAAAGAATAATATAAATCCGTTATAAAGTAAATAAGTTATTCAAGTTTCAAATGGAAAATCCATGAAACCACGTTTTGGTACATTAGAATCCCTGAAAATTTTTTTTTGTTATTTTGTAGCACCAACCCTATATCAATTCCGAAAATTGGACCCAGTAGTTTATAAAATTTTATCAACATTAAATCCGAAACCTCTGTGATAAAAACATATTTTTTATATAAAACTAATAATAAAATCTATGTGTAATTCCGAGGACCTCCGCATATATCTGTCGGCAACACCGACTGACACTTTTTTACTTGTTTCCAATGAAAATCCAAAATATCAATTTATAGCTTAAGCTGTTGGTGCTACCCTCAAAAGGACACATATATCCCATTTTCAGTGCCATCCTAGGAATATTAGCAATGTTCACAATTTCAATGATCTGTCTTCAATATTGCGAGCTATATATACATGGTTATATCGACATAGAATTTTATTCGGATTATGAACAAATGGGATATCAAGTGAATATTTCCACGTTTTGCAAACAAATTTTAAGAAAAACAAATTTCATTATTAGCTATAAGCGAAATTCCTTCTATAAACTTTTTAGCACTTTTATCTGGCACTTTTCTAAATTTTTTACCACTTTCTAGCATTTTTTAAACAAAATCTAGCATTTTTTTAATGACAAAGTTTTGGCAACACTGATCCCAACACATGCCATTCTGCAACCTCTTCTAAATTTTGTAAATAGATTTTAAGCAAACATGCATACGCTATTTGGTAAGCTAAACAAACAATAAGTTTAAAATGTAATATCAATCAGGCACTCATTGATTATTTGGTGTACAATAAACATGAAAAAATCGAAATTATGTATGGAAGCTATGCTATGTCTAAATTTGAACCGCTTTCAACTAAACTGTCCAGAGATTAATTTATGTTAATTACAGTACGTTGTGTAAATCGGCCTAGCTATGGGTCTTTAGTGCACCATGTACTTCAAATCGGACAAAAGTATATAAAGGGGCTATTTATAAATCTGAACAGATTTCAAGAACGTTTAACACACGAAAGGTTATATTTGACTCAGTACCCTATGCCAAATTTCGTGCAAACCGAAATATATATAATTCGGTGCCCGATTTTCTCGAAACTTTATACACGTCTTTTTAGACTTAATTCAGTACACTATGTAAAATTTCGCACAAATCGAAAAATATATAGGGACTTTGGTGCACCATTTACATAAAATCGGACGAAAATATATATGGGAGCTATAGTTAAATCTGACCCGACTTTTTCGAAACTTGACATTCTAGACTCAATTCAGTACATTATGTAAAATTTAGTGTCAATCGAAAGATATATAAGGACTTTTGTGCACCATTTACACAAAATCTGACGAAAATATGTATAAAGGGTGATTTTTTTTAGGTTAGGATTTTCATGCATTAGTATTTGACAGATCACATGGGATTTCAGACATGGTGTCAAAGAGAAAGATGCTCAGTATGCTTTGACATTTCATCATGAATAGACTTACTAACGAGCAACGCTTGCAAATCATTGAATTTTATTACCAAAATCAGTGTTCGGTTCGAAATGTGTTTCGCGCTTTACGTCCGATTTATGGTCTACATAATCGACCAAGTGAGCAAACAATTAATGCGATTGTGACCAAGTTTCGCACTCAGTTTACTTTATTGGACATTAAACCAACCACACGAATGCGTACAGATGAGAATATTGCGTCTGTTTCTGAGAGTGTTGCTGAAGACCGTGAAATGTCGATTCGTCGCCGTTCGCAGCAATTGGGTTTGTGTTATTCGACCACATGGAAGATTTTACGCAAAGATCTTGGTGTAAAACCGTATAAAATACAGCTCATGCAAGAACTGAAGCCGAACGATCTGCCACAACGTCGAATTTTCAGTGAATGGGCCCTAGAAAAGTTGGCAGAAAATCCGCTTTTTTTATCGACAAATTTTGTTCAGCGATGAGGCTCATTTCTGGTTGAATGGCTACGTAAATAAGCAAAATTGCCGCATTTGGAGTGAAGAGCAACCAGAAGCCGTTCAAGAACTGCCCATGCATCCCGAAAAATGCACTGTTTGGTGTGGTTTGTACGCTGGTGGAATCATTGGATCGTATTTTTTCAAAGATGCGGTTGGACGCAACGTTACGGTGAATAGCGATTGCTATCGTTCGATGCTACCAAACTTTTTTTTTGCCAAAAATGGAAGAACTGAACTTGGTTGACATGTGGTTTCAACAAGATGGCGCTACATGCCACACAGCTCGCGATTCTATGACCATTTTGAGGGAAAACTTCGGAGAACAATTCATCTCAAGAAATGGACCGGTAAGTTGGCCACCAAGATCATGCGATTTGACGCCTTTAGACTATTTTTTGTGGGGCTACGTCAAGTCTAAAGTCTACAGAAATAAGCCAGCAACTATTCCAGCTTTGGAAGACAACATTTCCGAAGAAATTCGGGCTATTCCGGTCGAAATGCTCGAAAAAGGAGCCCAAAATTGGACTTTCCGAATGGACCACCTAAGACGCAGCCGCGGTCAACATTTAAATGAAATTATCTTCAAAAAGTAAATGTCATGGACCAATCTAACGTTTCAAATAAAGAACCGATGAGATTTTGCAAATTTTAAGCGTTTTTTTTAAGTTATCAAGCTCTTAACAAATCACTCTAGGAGTTATATCGTTCTGGACCTAATTCCTAAATTTTGTGCAAATCGAAAAATATGTAGGGACTTTGGTGCACAATTTACATAAAATCGAACAAAACTAAATCTGATCCGATTTTCTTCAATTTCAATAGGGTTCGTCCTTGGGCCATATAAGTTACTTGTGCCAAATATAATAAAGTTTTTGGCCCATTTCATGCACTAAATATTAACGGATCAGTATCAGCAACAATAGAGTCTTATTTGGTCGGACCACGTCCTACAAGCATTTCGTGGTAGAAACGCTTCTTGAGGCCTGACATACATATACACAGAAAATAATACATTCAAGCTCATCATACGGTAATGTCCCATTGTCTGTATTTTTAAGGTTTTAGCCACTTTTTCCCATTGTAGTGGGGCAATTTTCCAGGCTATTGAAATGAATACACATTATTGCGGAAAACTGTCTATATAGGTCCAAGATTTGTTCCTTTTAATTTTCTGTATGTTGAAGTTCCTACCCTAGTTTTTTTAACCTTTGGTTCTGTAAATTACATATTGATGCTCTGGGAGAAAAAAATTCAAATTAGAGCCAATTCGTGTTATCGAATGAATATTGAGAATATCGTTATATGGGTAAAAACGTGATTCTATAGCCCATCTTCGACCTTTTTCTACAAATGATTTTTAATTTCTTTGATATATGTAGTTTGAAATTGATTTCACGGAGTTAATTTTAGGCTATACGTATCATGACAACGTAAATATTATATGGGAAATAGGAACTGAATGGGAGAAGTATCCAAATGCAGAGAGATCTTTGCGTAGAGTGGCTTTTGTGCAGGACTTGTGTAAAATCGAAAGGAACAGATCGGAACCGATTAACACCAAATTTAAGAGAACTCTCATTTGGTTTTATCCAACTTTAAGAATTCAACAACAAACGCACGAACATAAGTATAACAACTCAAAAATGGGATTCAATGTTAAGAACTAACTATACATCAATTTTGTATACTTTTGAGTATTACAAACAAGCGCCCAGAGGCAGAACACGCAATACCATAATGTGATTAAGGGAATACAAATAGAAGTGGTTTAAAAATAATATACTGGATCTATTAGAGAACAATTTTGCAGACGTAACTACAGTAGTAAACGTGTGTCGAATCTACAAAATCGAAAAATAAACAAAACATAAAATCTCAAAATATGAATATTAATCATTCCATATATCAGTATATATTTAGTATGTTTTTTTCCAAATTGATATGCCAAAGAAAGTGGCACGTTGTTATGGCCTCCAGTCAAATGGAACCGACACAAAAACAAACCGCTTTTGAAGTAACAAATCAAAACATCAATTGCCAAGGAGGTTATCAGTTTCAAGCCACCAATTAACACAGCGTTAATTTCTTCTAACAACTTTATCTCAATGAACAATCGAATCGATTGTTTCGTTTCTTTTCGATCGATCGCTCGATGTCGGTGTTCAATGTTTGCTCTTTTCATTGTTGTTTTGAGCTGACTTCGTTTTCCGTCTGTCCGTGCGGGCAATGGCTTAGGGGGTCATGTTAACGGTTTAAAGTGATAATCATGAAAACTGTCATCTTCTGACAACGACACAAAGATCACAGCTCATGCACGAAGAGCAACGACAATGGAAGCTGCCATTAGAAACGAATAATAACAAAAACAAAAAATCAAATAAAAAGGAGATGAAAAAAAAAACTGAAACAAATTATTAATCATTTGGTTCAGAAACAATAATTACTCTCATAAATCAACGACCCGTTGATATTTCCAAAACGATCAGGCCAGGCCCATCACACAAGCAATAATGATCGTAGGCATAATCGAATTTTATACAGAGTGATGAGGAGAGGGTGGAAGTTCAGACACAAACAACTACCAATAAATCAAATTAATCTTCAAATTCGTTTGGAAACTTTTTTCAATTCTGCCTTCTCTAAGAAAGCCCAATAAACGAATAGAAGATTCGGGCAGCCACACACCATAGTATGAAAGAGTTTAGCAACAAATATAAGGTATACACTCAAAGCATCGGCCCAAACATCAGTTTGAAAACTGGTTGGGCTTGGTTTTTGTTGATGGTTACATTGACTTGACACTTGATTATCCGTATTTGCCAAAGAACAAAGCAAACAATTGTTCAAACGTTGCCACAGCCAGACATACATATATACACACATACAGAAATGTTCAATTGTGCATTGTGTCTATATGAGAAACGATGGCGGTATATAAAGACGGATCGAATGCGTTGAGATCATATTTATTTCGGAATTTTTCTTTTTATACCCTCAGTCTTATGGCTAATGAGGGCATATACACTTTGAAAAATGTGCCTCGTCGATATATTGGTTTTAGACCCACGTCTCTTTGGACCAAATTTGTTTCGATTATCGAAATGAAAAATTGTTTATTTGATTTTATCGAAACTTTGCACAACCTACCAGGCCTAGATCAAGTTTGAAGATGGGACCCATTGGTCCTCTCCTTCTGGTACCTCCCCCACAAATGATCGAAATTTTCATTATATAAAAATAAAATATCAGGCGATTGGAATGTCCGAGTTGAACCAAACTTTGCACCACTTATTATCATAACCAAGAATAAATTTAGTTTGAAGATGGGATCCATAGGTCCACTTCTTGGTCAATATTTTCAATATTTAGAACTCCAATATTAGGCGAATGGAATGCCGGATTTGACATTTTGCACTACATATTATCTTTACAAAGCATATATCAAGTCCTCTTCTCTAGAACATTCTACAAAGGGGGTCAATATTATATATTCGATCAACATAAAATCCGAAACATCTTTTATTAGACATATACATTATATAAAACGAATAATAAAACATGTGTAAGATTTGAGGTTTATATATAACTTCCATATATAGTTTCGTCCGATTTTATGTAGATGGAGCACCACACTGCTCCCATACATGCCAAGTTTTGTTGAAATCGATTGATACATGCCAAGTTTTGTTGAAATCGGTTCAGATTTAGATATAGCTCCCATATATAGTTTTGTCCGATTTTATGTAAATGGTGCACCATACTATAGATGTTTGTCCGATTGCGACAAAATTTTGCACAGAGTTCTGAATTAGGTCTAGATTGATGCATGTTTAAATTAGATTTTGTGTAGAAATAAATTTTGGATAGCGTACTGTGTCCATTTATATATAGATCTTTGACATATTTTGCTCGATGATGGACATTCAATTTTTCATAAATTTCAGATTGGTCGACTATATGATAACCGGCCCCGTCTGACTTTTGAACTTTCCTTACTGATTTACTTCTTAGTAATGGTAAAATGTTTCAAAAATCGGTTTGTATATCGTACTGAATTGATGAAAAATTAATGCGTGTTAGGTGTGTTTTGAATCTGAATCTCCGATTGACACGAAATTTTCCATAGCAAAGTGAATTGAGTAAACAATGTCACGTTCGCTTCAAATCGGATCCGGTTTAAATTTTTTCCGATTGTATAAATTCTCTAAAATTCGAAATATCCATAACTGGTGGCTATCCTCATACTGCATACTACCCCTCTTAAATATAGTATACACTTTCCTATATATAAATACACTCATATATATGTAGATATGTTTACATACATTTTAGTATTGTACGAGTAAACATATATTGACTTAGGGCACAACGTTGATATTTTTATAAAGAGTTAGGTTTCATTTCGTTGTTGTTTGTTTTGTTGCTCATTGGCCTTTGCAATACCCCTCATCTTTGGTTACTTCTTTATTTTTATTATTTTTATGGGCTATTGAAACGCACAGACAGACGGACTAACAAAGCGACTGGACGACAGCCTTTTAAAGCTATTGATTGTGCCAGACTTTGACTGGACGTCAACTATCTGCTAGGCAACAACATGCCAGCATAAAATCGATTATCAACAGATGGCCAGTTAGCGAACCAGTAACTCAGTCGGACAGGCAGGCAGGCGGACGAGTAAAATAAAACCTTCCACCATATCGTATAGAATGGCCAGAAACAACAATAACATACCTATTATACTACATTTCAGTATTTCTAAGATTGACAATTCAAATGTCATTGTGGTTGTATTTGATTCAATTTATAAAAAACAAAAAAATGTTGAGGTCCCAAACCTTTAAGGACCGATCACCAACCAACAAACCGTCCAGCCAACAAACAAACACACAACTCAAATGTTGATTAGTAACCTTAATCCGAAGATTATTATTAGTGAGTTAATGATTTTTGTATAGGAATAACAACAGAGTGACTTTTTTCAAATAATTTAAATTATAACTCTAAAATCCCATATAGAAATTTAGCAATAAATACAGGGCTCATGGTCATAAGAAACGAAATTTAATGGATACACCTCAAAAAAGATTAGGGTTTGCTTTTCAAAAACAACATTAAAAGAATTTTAACTTTTTAAATTGGACCATATCAGACCACCAACGAATCTATTTTTATGTGATAAAACTTTGATATTTCTATCAATAAGTTATTTTAAGGTTCTTATCGCAGATGTTTGCTGTCACAGTATATTTTGGAAGCAGATATATACAAAATTAATATACATGTGTAACGAAAAATATTAGAATAAATAAAAGATTTTTTCAAAAAAAAAAAAAAAAAAAACTTAACTACGAAATGCAATATTGTTATTGAAAATAACTTCCTTGCAACTATTTTATTAGCAGCACCGTCTGATTTTGGATATTTTAAAGGACATTTTCCATTTTAATTTTATTTTCGACATTTTCCTTATGCTGTAGAGAATACAAAAACTTGGATTCCGAAAATAATATAATTTAACAAAGATTGATTGTGGTTTCTTTTTCAAACTCGCCACAACAAACTTAGCATTATATTAATGTACAAAACAAAATTAGATTTTGTTTCAACAACGTTGTAAACCCATTAACATATGATTGATGTACTTCAGGTTGTTTAAAAATAAATAAATATCTGAATTATAATCGTTTCAAAACAAATGATCTCGGTAGAAGAAAAACAAGTTCATTTTGGTTTTATGACACATATTCTAAAATTAAATTTTATATTGGGGTTCAAATTATTTGAAAACAAGTAAAAACGTCGTTAAGTTGAGCTGGGCCAGGCCGAATTTTTTATGCCCTTTCCATTAGGTGGATACATGGTATAATATTACAAGGTAGGATAAATTGATGTGAAAAGCAAAAATGCAACTATGTAAGTAGTGCCATCGTTTGTCAAATATACTGTTAATAACGCAACAGGTTGTTGCCATTTTGTTGACATTTTTTCCAATACATAACTAACCAGTAAGAAAAGCAGAAAAGTCGGACTGGGACGCCTATATGATACCCTTCATCACTTTGGGTATATTGTTCATATGAATCCTGACAATTTCATGTCTATGTTCCCTCGAAGGAACATACACATGCCTTTCTGCAACCTATGCTAAATTTAATTTCATTCGGCAGATTTAGAGTCGTTTG
>NW_026876127.1:0-19023 GCF_032173495.1 Musca vetustissima
AAATTCGTGGTTCAGAAATTCGAAGGTTGTGGAATAAAGTCCAATGCACTTATGATGAGTGCAAAACCTTCCTGGCGACATCTGAGACTGCACAGGATGATAAAATTGATGTCGTTGAGGAAAAATACAATGCTTCATTTATTGCATATACTTGGTGTATATCCACCATTAACCGCCATCTTGATCGGCTTCAATCTCCAGCTCTATAAATTTCTTCTCCTGCTATAGCTTCTCTAATTTCACCATATCTTGGCCCACTTTCCGGGATCTCTTCACCACCCTTTTTATAAACAATGGTCGTTTATCGGATATTGAACGTCCACCGGCGAGGCTCGTGAAATTGTTTCCAGATTTCCACTCACCAATTGTAGTTTTGCTCTAGCGTGGAAAGCTTTGTCCGACACATATGAAATTCACACCTAAAATGTTGTTTGAAATCTCCTCCATAGAAATTGAAACTATTTCTGGTTTGAAAGCTATCCAACGTGGTATAAATAATTGCCTCGTTGCAATGTCAGTCTATGACGTCACCACGGATCATTGGGATCCGATTGTTGTTTTTATATGTTTGCAGCGATTGCCAAAATTGACTTTGACTCTGTGGGAGCAAAGTATCAACATCAAATCGTCGTTATCTACCTGGAGAGAATTAAATACTTTTCTAACAGAGAGAATACAAACATTGATCTGCCTTCAAAATATCCTCCCCTCTAAAAAGGTATTGTTGTCGCCAAAGAAAACTCTTTCTTTTAACTCTTCTAAGAAGTCACCTTGCAATATCAATCCACCTAATTCCACCCATTCAAAATGTGCCACTCATTCTCCACCTGTGAAACCATCATTGAAAATTTCTTGCACCATTTGTCCTAATCAGAGTCATCCTCTGCGACTTTGCCCCCAGTTTTTAAAACTTTCATTTGAGGACAAATTTTTGATAGTGAAGAAAAATAAGCGTTGTATGAACTGTCTTTCTCTTGGCCATGCAGTCAAAAACTGCAAAAGCAAATATAGTTGCAATTTGTGCAATCAGAGGCTCCACCCTGCCAAAGAAAACTCTTTCTTTTAACTGTTCTAAGAAGTCACCTTGCAATATCAATCCACCTAATTCCACCCATAAATTGTTGTCGGTGCAGCATTCAAAATGTGCCACTCATTCTCCTCCTGTGAAACCATCATTGAAAATTTCTTGCACCATTTGTCCTAATCAGAGTCATCCTCTGGGACTTTGTCCCCAGTTTTTAAAACTTACATTTGAGGACAAATTTTTGATAGTGAAGAAAAATAAGCGTTGTATGAACTGTCTTTCTCTTGGCCATGCAGTCAAAACCTGCAAAAGCAAATATAGTTGCAATTTGTGCAATCAGAGGCACCACAGCCTTCTTCACCGTCCACAAATAAATAGAGTTGCTTCATCGAATTCTCCTCCGGCTTTTACCAAGGTCAGAAGTCGAGGAAATAATTTGTCGCACCCTTCCTCGTATAAAAAAGTTGTTAATATCCAGATACCTATTACCGCCCAGGATAGTAATGTGCTCTTGGGAACAGCTGTGGTAAATATTGTTCATAATGGGAAAACGCATCCAGCGCGTGCCATTATTGATCCTACTTCAAAGGTATCTATTGTTAGTAAAAGTCTTAAAAATGCACTTATCATTTTGGTTAATTTAAAGAAAGATTGCAAATCTCCTACACCAAGAGAAGTTTGTTCTCCACAGTTGTCGTCCCCTAAAAATTCTAAAATTGTTGAAGCAAAAGCACTTGTTCGGCCCAGTGTTAAGGGAAAATTGTCTTCACCTCCACCTATTTCGATGTTGAAATCTAAAATTCCTTTCGATTTAACTGATACCTTTGATGACAGCCCAATAGATTTGCTGCTTGGCGCTGATTTGTACCCCCGAAATATTGGAAGCTGAACTCCCAAAAATTGTTTTGAATTCGTTGTTGGCCCAAAAGTCTATTTTCGGGTACTTACTCACCGGTTCGCTTCCTCCCCTTATTAGCACCTAACCTCGCACCAGAAATCGTAGATTGTAATCGACCATTTGATTAATACTAATATTGTTTAATTACACATATCACCCATTTATGAATTTATCACTTACTGAACTAGTAACTTGTAACCTTGAAAGCTCACATGAAATCTGAATTTACGTTCATTTATACCTTTAATAAATCCCCATTATTCCAATTTAATATTTAATTGCTACATTGTCGGTCGTAGCAAGGGGCCGGAATGTATATTTTTGATATGTTCTGACACCACTTCCTGAGCTGGATCAATCACGGATGCTGATTGGCATTACTGGCATCTTCCCTACACATTTCCTCTGCGGATACTGTAGGGCGCGGATGACCTACCAGCGCGGGAAGGAGTTGTTTTGCTCTCCTTGCTATTTTCACTCATTGGAATATGTATTAGTAGAAATAGATAAGCGATCCTCTGCGATCACAGGAGTTCTCACGTCACTTGTCTTGTAGCTATCGAAGAGTCAACTTGCTAACTAACCTTCTAATCGAGCTAACGTCTACACGTTAGTACTAAAAGGCCTCTGACGCCACCACACCAAATTACAAAAGGTAATTTATTTGTTATTGAAAAGAAGCACCAATAAAGCCAAGAAATTAGAATATTAACTAATTATCTCTTGCGTTTTACTTCTTCTCTTTCTTTGCATTTACACCACACGCGCGTATCACCATTAACTGCTTGGGAGCCCTCGTTGTTGTTTCACCCCCCTCCCTCTAGTTAATTATTTGATCACCCCTTCCACGTTTTGTATACAAGATGGAAATATAAAGCCAAAACTGTATAGACTACTGGCGACAAATATTGATTATTATCTAGTTAATTATTTGATCACCCCCTCCACGTTTTGTATACAAGAGGGAAATATAAAGCAAAAACTGTATAGACTACTGGCGACAAATATTGAAAAACAAGAACAACATTAACTAGATCGATTAAGATGACCATAGAGTTCTGGGTACGCACGCATGTTCTAATAGAAGCTAGTTACCGATGGGCGCCTCCCCAATCAAATTTGATTTAGTTCGAATCTACTCTAATTCCAGAATTTGCCTACAAAATTTCAAGTGAAAATCTCAAGAACTCTTGAAAATATAGCTGATTTATTGTGTCAGCATCAAGTTATGGCAAGAGTGATCCTCACACTTTAACATGAACATAAAACATATACTATTGGGTTCTTTTTGGGTACCAAATGTCTTCACTAAAAAAACTGTAAATATGGTTGCACTTTTTCTGGTAGCCCCATATAACGGTACTCCCCAATTTACGGTACTTTGGTATATTGTGTGTTTCAAGCGCGCTTTTAAACCGAATTCTCGGCATTTTGAGGTTCTTGTGCGCGTTTTTCATTTTGTAGTCGCATATGGTAAGAAAGCTTCCTAAAAACAATTATATGGAACCACCCCTCGAACTTTCAGTAATTTGAGGAGTTTGGTGTACACAATGGTTCACTTTTTGTTATGTTCCCTATATCTGTCAGTATACCTATAGTGAACTTAACGCTTTTTCACTTGTACTTAATCTACTCTTAATGTTACGTAAACGTCTAAGATACGGAGGAAACCGTATGATGTTTATCTTCAGGGTTTACAAAGGGTAAACATCTACATAATGATAAGTTTGGGAAGAAAGAAAAAACGAGATCAAGAATTCGGTTTTTGGTGCTTCTTACATTATTTATTTGAAGCCAACATCGATCATATAAAGTGTCCCAAAGGGTATTTATACCAGGTGCCGAGATTGTTGACAAAACTGGTACATAGTCTATTCTCACCTAGAATTCATTTGATATGAGATAAATTAAAGTTACCAAGACAAATCAAATTTAGAGTTTTGTAAGTCTGAAACTTGTTTTTTAATTGAGAAAGCATTATCTAAATGTCTACTTCAGAATTTGTATTGATCAGACAAAACTTCCGTATCACAGGAGTGTGGTTTTACAGGTTATCTAGTTTTTTGAAATTGGTAATAAAATAATACAAAATATTAAATTATAATGGACATGTTAGAGATTGAAATCTGAAATTTAGTATGTAACTTTTCTATTAATAATAAAGCGATATGCATAAACATTTTTGGAAAATTGTATTAACATTGTTCCACAGTGAATGGTCATAAATATAAATTTAAATTTAGAGTACTGAAACTTCCCACTTTAAGTACAAATAAGAGGCGTTGTTTTGTGTTATACCCTTCACCACACTGTCGTACAGGGTATTATGTCTTTGTGCATATGTTTGTAACAGGAAAAAAGAATAGAGATAGACCCATGGTTCCTCTTGAGAAAATGCATAGTATCACTTTCTGAGTCCGTCCATATATTTTTGTTGACAAAGTGCCACAAAGTGCCTCTGACGCCACCACACCAAATTACAAAAGGTAATTTATTTGTTATTGAAAAGAAGCACCAATAAAGCCAAGAAATTAGAATATTAACTAATTATCTCTTGCGTTTTACTTCTTCTCTTTCTTTGCATTTACACCACACGCGCGTATCACCATTAACTGCTTGGGAGCCCTCTTGTTGTTTCACCCCCCTCCCTCTAGTTAATTATTTGATCACCCCTTCCACGTTTTGTATACAAGATGGAAATATAAAGCCAAAACTGTATAGACTACTGGCGACAAATATTGATTATTATCTAGTTAATTATTTGATCACCCCCTCCACGTTTTGTATACAAGAGGGAAATATAAAGCAAAAACTGTATAGACTACTGGCGACAAATATTGAAAAACAAGAACAACATTAACTAGATCGATTAAGATGACCATAGAGTTCTGGGTACGCACGCATGTTCCTAATAGAAGCTAGTTACCGATGGGCGCCTCCCCAATCAAATTTGATTTAGTTCGAATCTACTCTAATTCCAGAATTTGCCTACAAAATTTCAAGTGAAAATCTCAAGAACTCTTGAAAATATAGCTGATTTATTGTGTCAGCATCAAGTTATGGCAAGAGTGATCCTCACACTTTAACATGAACATAAAACATATACTATTGGGTTCTTTTTGGGTACCAAATGTCTTCACTAAAAAACTGTAAATATGGTTGCACTTTTTCTGGTAGCCCCATATAACGGTACTCCCCAATTTACGGTACTTTGGTATATTGTGTGTTTCAAGCGCGCTTTTAAACCGAATTCTCGGCATTTTGAGGTTCTTGTGCGCGTTTTTCATTTTGTAGTCGCATATGGTAAGAAAGCTTCCTAAAAACAATTATATGGAACCACCCCTCGAACTTTCAGTAATTTGAGGAGTTTGGTGTACACAATGGTTCACTTTTTGTTATGTTCCCTATATCTGTCAGTATACCTATAGTGAACTTAACGCTTTTTCACTTGTACTTAATCTACTCTTAATGTTACGTAAACGTCTAAGATACGGAGTAAACCGTATGATGTTTATCTTCAGGGTTTACAAAGGGTAAACATCTACATAATGATAAGTTTGGGAAGAAAGAAAAAACGAGATCAAGAATTCGGTTTTTGGTGCTTCTTACATTATTTATTTGAAGCCAACATCGATCATATAAAGTGTCCCAAAGGGTATTTATACCAGGTGCCGAGATTGTTGACAAAACTGGTACATAGTCTATTCTCACCTAGAATTCATTTGATATGAGATAAATTAAAGTTACCAAGACAAATCAAATTTAGAGTTTTGTAAGTCTGAAACTTGTTTTTTAATTGAGAAAGCATTATCTAAATGTCTACTTCAGAATTTGTATTGATCAGACAAAACTTCCGTATCACAGGAGTGTGGTTTTACAGGTTATCTAGTTTTTTGAAATTGGTAATAAAATAATACAAAATATTAAATTATAATGGACATGTTAGAGATTGAAATCTGAAATTTAGTATGTAACTTTTCTATTAATAATAAAGCGATATGCATAAACATTTTTGGAAAATTGTATTAACATTGTTCCACAGTGAATGGTCAT
Organism: Musca vetustissima; assembly: GCF_032173495.1. Lineage (NCBI taxonomy): Eukaryota > Metazoa > Arthropoda > Insecta > Diptera > Muscidae > Musca > Musca vetustissima. The sequence continues at coordinate 5,976 of NW_026876127.1, forward strand.
AAATATAAATTTAAATTTAGAGTACTGAAACTTCCCACTTTAAGTACAAATAAGAGGCGTTGTTTTGTGTTATACCCTTCACCACACTGTCGTACAGGGTATTATGTCTTTGTGCATATGTTTGTAACAGGAAAAAAGAATAGAGATAGACCCATGGTTCCTCTTGAGAAAATGCATAGTATCACTTTCTGAGTCCGTCCATATATTTTTGTTGACAAAGTGCCACAAAGTGCCTCTGACGCCACCACACCAAATTACAAAAGGTAATTTATTTGTTGTTGAAAAGAAGCACCAATAAAGCCAAGAAATTAGAATATTAACTAATTATTTCTTGCGTTTTATTTCTTCTCTTTCTTTGCATTTACACCACACGCGCGTATCACCATTAACAGCTTGGGAGCTCTCGTTGTTGTTTCACCCCCCTCCCTCTAGTTAATTATTTGATCACCCCCTCCATGTTTTGTATACAAGAGGGAAATATAAAGCAAAAACTGTATAGACTACTGGCGACAAATATTGAAAAACAAGAACAACATTAAATAGATCGATTAAGATGACCATAGAGTTCTGGGTACGCACGCATGTTCCTAATAGAAGCTAGTTACCGATGGGCGCCTCCCCAATCAAATTTGATTTAGTTCGAATCTACTCTAATTCCAGAATTTGCCTACAAAATTTCAAGTGAAAATCTCAAGAACTCTTGGAGATAAAGCTGATTTATTGTGTCAGCATCAAGTTATGGCAAGAGTGATCCTCACACTTTAACATGAACATAAAACATATACTATTGGGTTCTTTTTGGGTACCAAATGTCTTCACTAAAAAACTGTAAATATGGTTGCACTTTTTCTGGTAGCCCCATATAACGGTACTCCCCAATTTACGGTACTTTGGTATATTGTGGGTTTCAAGCGCGCTTTTAAACCGAATTCTCGGCATTTTGAGGTTCTTGTGCGCGTTTTTCATTTTGTAGTCGCATATAGTAAGAAAGCTTCCTAAAAACAATTATATGGAACCACCCCTCGAACTTCCAGTAATTTGAGGAGTTTGGTGTACACAATGGTTCACTTTTTGTTATGTTCCCTATATCTGTCAGTATACCTATAGTGAACTTAACGCTTTTTCACTTGTACTTAATCTACTCTTAATGTTACGTAAACGTCTAAGATACGGAGTAAACCGTATGATGTTTATCTTCAGGGTTTACAAAGGGTAAACATCTACATAATGATAAGTTTGGGAAGAAAGAGAAAACGAGATCAAGAATTCTGTTTTTGGTGCTTCTTACATTATTTATTTGAAGCCAACATTGATCATATAAAGTGTCCTAAAAGGTATTTATACCAGGTGCCGAGATTGTTGACAAAACTGGTACATAGTCTATTCTCACCTAGAATTCATTTGATATGAGATAAATTAAAGTTACCAAGACAAATCAAATTTAGAGTTTTGTAAGTCTGAAACTTGTTTTTTAATGAGAAAGCATTATCTAAATGTCTACTTCAGAATTTGTATTGATCAGACAAAACTTCCGTATCACAGGAATGTGGTTTTACAGGTTATCTAGTTTTTTGAAATTGGTAATAAAATAATACAAAATATTAAATTATAATGGGCATGTTAGAGATTGAAATCTGAAATTTAGCATGTAAGTTTTCTATTAATATTAAAGCGATATGCATAAACATTTTTGGAAAATTGTATTAACATTGTTCCACAGTGAATGGTCATAAATATAAATTTAAATTTAGAGTACTGAAACTTCCCACTTTAAGTACAAATAAGAGGCGTTGTTTTGTGTTATACCCTTCACCACACTGTCGTACAGGGTATTATGTCTTTGTGCATATGTTTGTAACAGGCAAAAAGAATAGAGATAGACCCATGGTTCCTCTTGAGAATATGCATAGTATTACTTTCTGAGTCCGTCCATATATTTTTGTTGACAAAGTGCAGGTCGCTTTCACTCGTCCGATTTTTGTACCCCTCACCACACTGTAAAGAATAAATGAACAGACGGACGGACGTACAAACGGACATGCATAAGTGATTCTGTGCATACGTACGTCCGTCCGTCTGTCCATGATTCCTGCGAAAATACAGGTCGGACAAATTATTATTATTATACATTTTACCAAATAACAAGATTTGGCTGAATAATGTACCAAAACAAGAAAGTAGGCATACATATGTAGATAATTTTTCCAAGGTATTTCAGATCATATTTATATTTATAACAAAGATGTGAATTCTTACCTATTTGAACCATGCATTAAAAACAATATTAGTGATAATTCATAACAGGCATATTAAGTCACGGTTTAAAAGCAATAACAGATTAGTAAGAACTCATAGCAGGTATATTATCCACCTGTAACGGATTAGTTATCGCGGTGTACAAACAATAACAGATTAGTGCTTGTCCATATAACCTACCTGTTACTGATTATAATTAATCTCTTATTGTTTGTACACAACGGTATAAAAGGGTATTGTTGACACAAATACCTGTACAATTTTTATATCCTTCACTACACTGTGGTACAGGGTATTATGTCTTTGTGCATATTAAGTTAATTAATGTTTTTCCTGTACAACAAGACAAAAGTCTTATAAGTGGCAGTACAGGATTATATATATGATCACATGTCCATAATTTTTCAATAATAAGTATCTTAGATATTATAAAAGTGGTAAGAATGGATACATTATGGAAAATAATAAATATGATTAATTGAGTTGAGATAATTTAAAAAAAGATTGAACTACAATAAAAAATCAAAAAAAAAATGTTTCTATTACGATTGTTAATAAAAAGAACGATTAGTAAATCAAATAAATTGTATGATCAAACCTAACGTTTTCAATTATGAAAAATGTTGCACAAACCGTTTTTTGATATTACTTATATTGTTAATGCATTGCAAATCAGATGGTAGAACATTCCAATCGCGTATCGTACCAATGTAAAATTGTCACTCAGAAACCAGGCTCTTCCGACGAAAAGGTATAATTTTTCTTCCCCTATGTGATCTTCCAAATGTTTATTTATTTATTTCAAAAATTAAATACAAAGAAAGCTTCCTAGCCAATTATTCATGTATTGTAGATTATTATAAAATGCTTATATGGTACTAAATAATATAACAAAAATTCAAGTAATAGAATTTACCGTAGTTTTTCGAACAGGTACGTTGGTTTTTGTTTGAGAACAGTTCTATGAAGGAGTTGTAGATATTTGTTTTTAAGAAGTGAGTCGAAATTTACTCCATACAGGGATTTACAATACTGTGAGACATTTTGTCTCTTACTTAGGCCTTACACGTATCGTGTTATGCTATTAAATGCGACATTGAATTTGGGACGACAGAGGGAATCACAATTGGCAAACAACTCACAACCATACAATAAGCTTGGAACTAGGAAAATTTTGGCCAGCAGACAGCGAATATTTGGAGGTGTGTATGAATGTGTTAGCCACAGAGCCCTTAATTTTGAGTAGGTTTGTCCTACGATAGCAGTGATATGGTTGTTCCAGCTTAATGATTTGTTGAAAATTACTCCAAGATTTTTGGCGCTGGATATCAGCTCGATTTTTTCATTGTTGACAAGAATGTCAGTGCGCTGCAATGTTATTTTTCTGTTTTTGTGAATGATCAAGCATTTTGATTTAAGCGGATTCAATAATAGGCCATTAGCTTTAGCCCACTCGCATAATCTAGAGAGATCATGATTAAGAATTTCTACACACTGACTTATATTGTTTAGGGAGCTACTCAAAAATACTTGCACATCATCTGCGTACATGTGTGCTTGACTATGGTGAAGTTGATCAGGAAGATCGTTCGCGTATAAGGAGAAGAGGAGCGGACCTATGATGGATCCTTGGGGGACTCCTTTTTTTACAGCCATAGGTTTAGAGATCAAGGTTCCAGTGTAAACAGACTGAGATCTATTTGAGAGATAGGACGAAATTAGTTTTGTAGAAGTTGTGGAAAAATTAATAAAACGACGAAGTTTAAAACACAAGTTTTATGGTCGACGGTATCAAATGCTTTTGAGTGATCAAGCAAAACCAGAAAACATATCTTATTTTCGTCAATCTCCCACCTTATAGACTCTGAAACTTCTATAAGAGCAGTGGTGCAGCGGTGCCCCGCACAAAAACCAGATTGAACATTACTGAGCAGTGAGTTTCCTTGAAGATACTCGGACATTTGTTCCTGCACGATTTTTTCGAATATTTTTGAAAGGAAGCACAGAATTGCAATTGGGCGAAATTCCGAATTTGATTTTGGTATAGGTATGATTTTTGCATGCTTCCAACCACTAGGAAATGTGCTGGAAGTGAGTATGGAATTAAAAAGATATGTTATGTATGGCAGTACAGAAGGGAGTAATATTCGTTAGAAGTAATTTCGTTAAAGCATTTAAGAACTTCATTAATTGAAACACCGTGAAATTCAAAATTCCCATCACTAGATAGGTCATTTAATGTCCCTGAGTTAAATCCATAGTAAGACGGGTCAGTGTCTAGAGAAGGTACGTTAATAAACTTTTCATTGAGGTCATCCACATCACCATGATACGTTTCGCGAGCCATACATTTTCCTAGACCAATGTCATTGACAACTTTCCATTTATTTTTTGAATCAAGCGCAGGTCTAAATTTTGTGTGATAATAATTGGATTTTGCGATGTTAATGCGGCTATTAACTCTTGTTCGGGCGGAACGGAAAACCTCATAAAGCTCTGGCGTTTTAAAACGCTTCCATCTAGAGTAAGCTGTATCTCTTTCGTCGATACATGTTTTAATAGACGAGTTGAACCAAGGTTTTAATTTATTTGATGTCCTCTTAGATATGACAGGAACAGTTTCGTTATATAGTGTAAGTATATTTTCTGTGAGAAATTCGACTTGTTGATCGACAGAAATGAGGCCGTATAAACGATCCCAGTTTACTTAGTGAACTTTCGACTCTATTTCAACGAAATTCAAATTCCTATAATGACGGAATGATATTACTTGGATTTCCTTTTGAACATTAAATTTATAAGCTAGAAATATAAAATCATGTTTTAAGAAACAGGGTGCGGATATTTGGTCATACAGCAGAACGTTTTTCAGATTATTGACAAAAAATAGATCGAGTAAAGTGTTTACTGTAGAAGTAAAGTGAGTTGGATTAACACTATTGGTTACAAATAAATCAAGGGATAACATATTATTAATAAGTGATTGATCAAAAAGAATGTTCGAGTTAAAATCTCCGGTAATTATTATATCATTATAACCTAGTCACCGATTCTAGTGTGCTTAGAAAACCATCAAATGGAATGGTGTTATTAGGTCTATAAACACAACCAATAAGCATTTTTGTGTTACAAGTCTTTAATTCAATAAAAATCTGCTCAATTTCATCACGTATGCCTGATGTAAATACTATTTTTGCGTTACAAATAACATCTATATCGGAATTTTCGAGGATAAATTTAAACTCTTCAATTTTATTTACCAAGCTTTGAGAGTAAATATGACAAATATTAATACCTATACGTTGACTAGCAAGAATTTTCACCAGATTTTTAGTAACACAATTGGACCCTCTCACTATACCATCAGTTTGTACCATAAGATGGGCTATGGTGAAGTATTGTGGCATTAACAATGTAAGTAAGATATTTTGAAAAACATGAAACCAGAGTGGTGAAAAGACGTAAGGTATTGATCATAAAATTAGCTATAAGAAGTATAAAGTTTGTAGTTGTGATAAAAATATTGCTTAGTTTATAAATTATTAAAATATTAATTAAGTCATAAATAATCCTCTTGGACATCGAAAGGGAGTTTTCTTTCTTGGTATTGTTCCGATTTTTCAGTCTATGTATAGACCTGCCACACGGTGTGGTGTGTTAATGGAGCTGCAAATATTTCCAAAAACTTCGGACAGATTCTCATTCGTAATATAAGGGATACCATTGACACGAATTTCGCAAGAAACGTGCGAATTTTCTTGCTTTAGGAGCTCTATTTTTAACTCCTTAATATCGGATTTCATTTCTGTGAGATATGTAGGTTTTTCCTGTTTTACATTCATAAGCTCCGTTTTCATTTCATTGAGATCTACACTAATGGGTTCAATATTTGAAACCCGAGCTGTGACATGATTTAATTCGGATCTAAGCTCATCAACATTTGTCCTAAGATTGTTGAAGTCGATTTTTAGCTCACCGAAATCGGTTCTGAGGGTTTCTATGCTTTTCTCCAGTTCGGCCAGAATGCGATCTTCAGATTGTTTGAGCATGCACTTGAATTGATCCATTAACCGCTCACTATGTTTCAAAAAGCGGTCATCAAACATCTGCATCATTCTGAATGGGGAGTCTGACGAGCGTGGAGTTTTTGACACGTTTCCAAAATTACGAATAAAACTATCTCGTTCTTGTTTGGGTGCTCGCGAAACCATACTTTCGGTTTCTTGAGTAATGTCGTCTTCTTTTTCTTCAAACATTATTTCAATTTTTTTTATAACGTATTTTTGTTGTTTAAGTGTAGTTATCATTTTATTGCTGCTCACAGGGTGGTACGTGACAAGTTAGAAACAAAACAGTTATAATAATATTAGCCAATAGTGGTATAGCAGACTTTTAGGCGCGAGTGAAACTCATTTAAATTTAGTTCGTTTAGCAAACAGACTCTGTTACCAACAGTTTTTTATTTGTTTTTTTTTTACTTTTTTACATCGAAAGCTTTTGCGGTATGTAATTTCAGTTTTGACGTTTTCTTTATTTTTAGTTGACACGGACACTCTCACCAAATTCTCTCTTGAAATTTGTTTTGGTTGTTTTGTGTTTGTTGTTGTTGCAATATTTTGTTTTGTAAAGATATTTACTTATGAAAACAATATTTTTAAACTTAACTTATCGTTCTGCACAAAGTTACATTTGGTATGTATGAGTTTTATTTCACACAGGGTGCACTATATTAAATACTTATCTGGTTTTCCCTTAAAAAAACGAAGTTATAAACAGTATTTTTGACGATAAATGAGAGCTCAAAATAAACACGTCCGCTTTGTTTGTTTGCCTACTTCTTGTATATGTTTGTAACAGGCAAAAGGAATCGAGATAGACCCTTTTAAGAATATGCATAGAATCACTTTTTAAGTCGATTTATGCATGTCCGTCCGTCCGTCCATGCTAAATTGTAAACAAAGTACAGGTCGCATTTATTATCCGAATTGGATGAAATATGGATAGGTCACTTATTTGGCTCAAGGACGTACCCTATTGAAATTGGGAAAAATCAGTCCAGATTAAGATATAGCTCCCATATATATTTTCTTCCGATTTAATGTAAATTGTGCACTAAAGACCCAAAGTTTGCCGATTTCCACACAATTTCGTACAATGAACTGTAGTTAATATTTGCACTACGTACTGATGTTACTATAACATAACGTGTGGTAAGTTTAGTTGAAAGTATCAAAGACCCAAAGAAATTTCGATTTACACAACATTTTGAACAACGTACTGATGTTAATATAACCTAGGGTGTGGAAAGTTTTGAAATCGGTCCAGATTTGACTCCTATGAGGTCGATATGCACTAAACATACTGAAATTAGTATAACTTAACCTGTAACAAGTTTCGATGAAACCAGTTCAGATTTATATATATATATATATATATATATGCTATAAATTGATTTACACAATTTTGTCCAATTGTAAGAAGCAACCCTATATCAAAATATTGCACGGTGTGGGAAAAAGTATAATTATGCATAGGCATTTGCTCGCGCCACCTACTCTATCATATAATTCTCATTTACGTTGTGATTCCGCAAACTGAAGTATTTCACTTTCATCTACTGAGGGGGCTTGCCATTGCATAGGCTTGCTATTTTGTGTTGTGGATGTTCATTGCACTTACGGTCATTCACAATTCTTTTGGGTGGCTACCCATTGCGGCGGCTACATAAATACATCCACACAAAGGCTTCGGCTTACTGTTCCACACAGAGGCTTCGTACTAACACCCGACAACCATCATTCCCGATTACCGCCAAATCGTCGTTGCCGATCGTCGTACTGACACCCGACCACCATCATTCCCGATCACCATTAAACCGCCGTAACCGCTCCCGATAATCACCAGCATATTAAACCACCCGAAATCAATTATTTCTATCGCATATTTATATAAACACACTAGTATTAAAATCAATCAACATCAGATTTTAACCCCAAATGGGAGACACTAGTATTTTCAATCAATAAGGTTTTGTGGGTCCTTATAGAGGCCTTGGACACGACTGGGCTAACCTCAGCCGACGAGAAAACCACGTTACAAATGGCGCCCGAGCAGGGGCTCGATTCGAAATCGCACTGCGGAAAAACAGAAGAACTGCCACCGATGACGGATCGAGTCTAAAATGCGATAAAAAAATGAAACCTAAATCACTCGGATGGATTTATTTACTAAAGAAAGAACAGCTAGTACAACAGTGCCAGGAAGCTGAAATTGATACCGAAGGTTATACCGTAGAACACCTTCGAAAACAACTAGCAGACTTCGTATGGAGGAAGCGACTACGAACTTCTCCCAAACCCTGCTCCGAGATCTTGAGAACGAGGTCAAATCCGAAGAGAAAACAGTTGTCTCCCAAGTAAGCTTACACTTTCCCGAACCACCAACGCGCAGAGAAGCATGCGATGCTGAGATTATGAATATATTAGTAAGAATTCATAGCAGGTATATTATCAACCTGTAACCGTTGTGAACAAGCAATAACAGATTAGTGATAATCCATATAACCTACCTCCTACGGATTATAAAAGGTATATTTTATTATCACTTTCTGACTTGACTTATGCATGTCCGTTTGTACGTCCGTCCGTCTATTCATTTATTCTTGAGAACAAAATACAGTTCATACAGATCCTTATTATTATACATTTCACCAAATAGCAGGGTTTGGCTGACTAATGTACCAAAACTAAAAATTTAGGCATGCATATCTAGATTATGTTTTCAAATCATATTTATAATTATAACACAGGTGTGAATTCTTACCTGCATGTTTAGTGATAATTCATAACAGGTACATTAAGTCTCGGTTTAAAGGCAATAACAGATTAGTAAGAAATCATAGCAGGTATATTATCAACCTGTAACGGATTTGTTATCGTGGTGTACAAGCAATAACAGATTAGTGATAATCCATATAACCTACCTGCTACGAATTATAAAAGGTATATTATCAACCTGCAATGGATTAGTTATCGCGGTGTACAAACAATAACAGATTAGTGCTTATCCATATAACCAACCTGCTACTGATTATAACTAATCTCTTATTGTTTGTACACAACGGTATAAAAGAGTATTGTTGACACAAATACCTGTACAATTTTTATATCCTTCAGTACACTGCGGTACAGGGTATTATGTCTTTGTGCATATGTTTGTAACAGGCAAAAGGAATCAAGATAGACCCATAGTTCCTAAAATATGCAAGTAGAAATAGTGGTGAATTAGATCGTTGTCAGTAGATGGCCTGTCGTGTATGTAGCATAGACATAAACTTTTTGGTGGTGAGTTGTATGTGCAACCCTGATCTATGTCGTGTTTGTAGCATAGACCCAATCCTTTTGGAGGTGAGTTGTATGTGCAACACTGTGATCTGTCGTGTTTGTAGCATAGACACACTCCTTTTGGTGGTGAGTTGTATGTGTCACCCTGTGATCTTTAAAGTATAGATGTCGCTTTGAAAGATTGGGTGATTCAAAACCTTTTGGTTCTTTAATCCTTTTGGTGGTGAGTTGTATGTGTCTCCCTGTGATCTTTAAGGTAAAGATGTCGCTTTGAAAGATTGGGTGATTCAAAACCTTTTGCTTCTTTTATTTAAATTGTGGTTTGGTGAATTATTGATGCTGCCCTGTAGATTTGATAAAAGACTTGTTTTTAAGTTTATTTAATCTGGTTAGCTTTAAAGCAAACTCCTAAAAGTATGCTATGGAAGGGAACAATTTCAAAATGGAGGTATATGTTCAAGTTTATTGAACATTAGTTCCGTTCCAGAACCTAAAAGAATCTACTCATTTTACATGTTTTCCAACTTTTTACTCGAAAACTGTTGCTCATCCCTCAAAAACTGGTAAAACATTGAATCAAATTTAAGAGAGCACAAAACAATATGGCGTTCTCTTTGTAAACTTTTTACTCGAATCAAATTTAAGAGAGCACAAAACAATATGGCATTCTCTTTGTAAACTTTTTACTCGAGAAATTTGGCCGAGTATCACTCGGCCATTTTACCCTTTTTGGTAAGCAGGAATGCCTACTTCTGATTGGTGGTTATGTTGATTTTGAAGTATTGCCATCTAATTCTGGCACATTTAATAGATTTGCGTTCCCGAATTTTTCAAATTATTTTGAAATGTTTCCCTTTTACTAGATTTACTATTAAAAAAGTACTGGAACAGACCAATTGTGATGAAATGAATTAATATTTTGCTCTTTTTTTAAAATATGAATATGGATGTCGCTCTGATCGATTAGTTATTTATTTAAATTGGGTAGACTGAAAGCGTGAATTGTGTCTCTTATTCTAAATTACTCAGCATGTTTATGGATTTTTGATTTTCTATTTATGGTTCTTTTTCTTAAGTTCGCAAAATTGGTATGTGAGAATATCAATTATCTTTTGTTCGTCAGCATGTTGAACATTTTACATAGGTCAGCATTTAAATTTTATAAAATCCTATTTGGTCAACGTGTGTGGGTGCGCTCTTGACCTTGAGTATGTCAATGTGTGTGTCCGTGTGTGTTTCCGTTCGGTTTTAGAATATTGTGAATGGAAACTATGTGGGCATGCGCGGAGCTTACCGAAATGTTTACAAGGGGAAAGGGGAACAGATATGGGAAACAAACTATAGGGACTATTGGGAATAACAACAACAACATGCATGTATCAGTTGCATCGATAAACATGGTCAGCGGAATTAAAAGACAGACGAATGGTGTTGTATGATTTTTGATGATAAGAACTATTGGGGAGAATTATGATACGGAGCATAATGAATTTCGCAATCTTATGCAACTATGATAAGGAGTGAATAGGGACGAGGCAGGAACAAATTTACGGAATTTTGTTGACAATCGGAATGTTTAAGAGGAAAAGAGGATAGGAGCTAAGCATATTATGAACAATGAACTTTAGGTAACATCAAGATGCAATGCAATTAAACAACCGAACTATTAAAACGAAACGGAGAAACGGGTGAAGATAAAAAAGCATAACATTTTTCGTTCTGTTGTTATGATATCACAACAACAGAGAAAAACGCAAAATATTGCAATTTGATTTTAATCGCTTCGTATTGGAATTGTACGAATTCTGTCATCAGCTTATTTTTGATTTTTGTAAAAAAGAATATAGAGAATAATTTAAAATGTTTTTTCGTCGATTTTGCATTTGGTTTTCTTGATATTGTACTTTTATTTTTCCAAAAGAATGTACTGTATCTCCCGAATACAAGGATGTAGGTATGCCAAATTTTTGCATATCCTATTTAGGATAGTTGCATTAAATCTGTGAACAGAAAATTGTTCTATGCTTGGGGAAAGAAATTCATGGCTCAAAGGATTAAAGGAATCTGTGTTTGAGAGTTTTGTAAAGTAAGACAGATTCTTTTACAGTGTAGAAGTACTTTCTGTAAAACCAAAAATAGGTCAGAGACTAGCACAGTGAACAAAAGTGATTTTACACTGGCAAAATTATTATATTGTGATATACAAGAATTTTAAGAAATTAGTGTAGAAAATATCATGAATGAGTATACAAATACATTTCTATTACTTATAAGATATCTGATATTGAAAATGTTCAACAGAATTGCTTCTAATTTAATATAAGTTATACTTATTGAGCAGAAAATCTCTCTAATTAATAATATCAATATTGACCCAAGTATTCGGATAGCTCCCATATAACGGTATCCCTTAATATTCATTATTTGGGTGTAATTTTATATTCGCCCAAGCTTACAAATATCCCCCATCTAAAATACCCCACATTTTTAGATACTGTGGGGGATTTGGACACGTTTTTAAATCTAATAGGCTGTAATTTGGCATTTGGTTTGAATCGCACTAAAATTATCTACATTGGTCCACTCTTTGAGGTAGCTCCTATATAACGGTACTCAAAATATTCGACATTTTGGACATTTTCTACCTATTAGTGTTGTAACATTGTACCAATATAAATTTCCCGATAGATTTCAGGAATATGCATATGAGAAGATATGAAAAGTTCGATCCTGACATTTCGATCATTTGCTGCAAGACAGGCATAACTCAAAAAAGCGATTTTGCAGAAAATGCGTTTTAAGTTTTCAATTTACTCACACTTTATATGGGACAGAGGAACTTCTACAGCCTCTCAATTAGAGTATGTAAAAGAGATTCATATGAATTTTTAGACAACATGAGGTCTATTATAGCGAACAATCACGTTTTTTTTTTTTGTTATGCCTGTCTCTGCGATACACATTATCAGTATCGGATATAAGCGGTATTGAGTTTATAAGTTCAAAGATACTATCCAACAATCAGGAAAATAACCACCATATAATGGTGCACCTTATTTCCCGTGGCGTAGCAACATTTTAGGTACTTTAAGAAATAAAATGTCCTAAACTTGGGCATGGATCTTAGAATCAGAACTCTATTCCGCATGTCTTCTGATTTTCATCCTTGCATTTGTCCCAAATGTACGAGCATTCTATGGAAAACGTGTACATTCAATGATACTTCTCAATTATTTTTAGCATTCTTACAAACAAATTTCAATACAATGTCAATCCAATTGAAAAAAAAATATTTTCAAAATTTTCAATAATTGACAAATTAAAGCTTAAAGGAATGATACGCTACCAATTTCGCCCAAAATATCTCAAAATAACAACTACGACGTGGTGCAATAAAAATAGCTCGATAATAAATGCGTGGAAATGCAAATAGGCTTCAAAATATTTTT